>NC_136263.1:33290972-33468472 GCF_964187855.1 Myxine glutinosa
AGCGAAATGGTACCTATGAAAAAGCAACACTGCCCAAAAATCACCCGAAACCAAATGGGAAAAACAGGGGAAATTCCCCTGGGCACTCACCTGGTAGAATAAATACGTATACTACACCAACTAAAGGTATTTTAAACAGTATCATGGTATTTTAAACCAATTGGGAAAAATGAACCTTCAAACAATATATGATGGAGTAATTAAGTGATTGAAAATGTATTATTCACTTTTCTTGAGTTTTCCCAATGATTATATAAATTGTCATAATGGGTTACTTGTAATAACATGGATAATGCAATGAATATACTATTCTTATGATTCGTTTCATATTGTTTTAGAAGTTTGTTTTCAAAATCTCGTAAAGGGTGACTCCAAAAAGTTGGCCCCGGAAAAGTTTTAATAACCTTCTCAGTTTTCATTCAATCTCTTTCAATTTTCACAAGGTCTGAGCAGAGTTAAGGGGGAGGGTATCTGCGAAGTTTCTTGAATTGTGACATTCACACGTCATGTTCTGGACACCTGAAGAAAAGTAATTTTCTATAGAAAACTATCTGCGGCCAAATTCGTTCTTACAGACAAGGCGCCTGTTCTACCCACATTTTGCAGCAAGGATAGCACTCAGCAAGTCTCGAATTCAAATGTTTGTGAAAACATTTAGACAGCATGCCACAGTCTTGATGTGAATTCACCAAACAGAGGAGGCTACTCTGGCCAACCAAAATCAGGAAGATCACCTGATAATATTGCTGCCGTTGCTGACTCAGTCACCCAAAGTCCCAATATATCTCTTTGGCACCATCATCAAGACCTCAACACCAACAAAGAAAGCTTGAAGATAATTCTGATAAAAGTGCATGAAAGTCATCAATAATTCTGCTTGATGTGTGGCCCTCTGCATTGAGCAAAATTATGCCCATTTGGAGCATATCATCAAACATAGATGTCGTCAGTAATACCATTGAAAAATTTATTTGTAGACAACTGAAATTTTCAGTGATATCTTCACTATGACTGAGAAATATTTTATGTAAATTTACTTAAGTTTCATTGGATCATGTTAAAGTTATTCAAGTTTTCCCAGGGCGCACTTTTTGGGGGTCTCGCTGTATTGTAATTTTTTAAAGCGGTGAAGCCGCATGTTTGACTATGTCATTCCTTCCATCTGTCCACCTGTCTGTCAACATGAAGAAGAAGAACCTTTCTAACCCACCATGTTCAATTATAAAGGATTCTATAGTGTAGTTCCACAGGGTTCTAAAGGGTAATACTAAAGGGTTCTAAAGAGTATTTCTAAGGGGTTCTAAAGGGTAATTATAAAGGGATTCATTCGTTTTTAGGCTTTGCCTATTCATATTAAAAATACCAAACTGTTCCGCTTCCTTCAGACACAAGTCCAATTTTTTGGATCCTTCCAATAGTGTTTATTTTTAAATTATGCTAATACTTTTATTGGTTGCTTTCCTATAGATGGTAGATTGAACAGGCAACTCCTATACCCTATTATATTCCAATTCTCTGACAACCTTCAAAAATTCGTTAAGTGGATACGTAGAGCTTTTTGAAGCAGACCATACCCATCCAATTTCTGAAGATGCAGGAAGGCATCGTCTCCATCATAAGGCTTGAAATCGATGCAAGTCTTTAAGCGAAAATGCTCAAATGTCTGGAGAATTATTGCTTTAGCATTGAGCCCTGGAAAACAGAAAGATGACACTCAGATAACAAAAGAAACATTTGTTGTAATACGGTATAATCAAATTTAATTGGGATTAATTGGGACATGTGTTCATTCACATTGATTTTTGGCATGCTATATATGGGGGTTATGGCAACAATGTTCACCCAATAAGTGATCAATTAAATGATTGCATTTCACCATAATTCAGAGTTCGACATCTTTGGTACATATCCTATATTGCTGTAAACTACCATCATCAAGAATCTTGTTAAGACAGTTTAGCAGAACATTTTCTTGCACATGATATGAGAGTGTATCACTCTATAAGGGAATCCAAAATGGGTGGAATTGAATGAACTGAAAAAGGTATAGCAGAGCCCCACTTTTGTCCTTTAAGGAATTCCTCTATAGTCTATACATAGTCATGGTGTGAAAGTATTCTTCATAATTTCAATGGATGCATTGTGAGTATTCCAGTCTTTGAATAATTTGGCTAGAAACACCACCATGACGACTCTTGATGTACAGGTGAATACTCATGAAGATGAAAATTATGTATGTTACAAAAGTACCTGAATATGTCTGCTAAAAATGGATGGTGGAGTTCTCTAAGGCAGTATGTTGAGCTTAGTCTTGTTCCTCATGTATAGAAATGACCTCTCCAATACTCTGGAAAACCCTCTCCTCCTTTTTGCAGATGAATCCACTCCTGAGCCAGTACTCCATTACACTGCCAGGCAGACTGCAGCTGCCTCACTCTCTGCTTATACGGAATTGATTAGATAAATGCAACATGTCCTTCAATCGTGGAAAATCTCTCTTTCTCACCCTGTCACTCTGGAACCTGGTGTTGGCTTAGCGGTTAGGGTGCCAGCGTGGAATCCTAGGATCCTGGGTTCGAATCCCGGTCGATCGCTGAATTAACGCCAGAGGGGTTGACTCAGACTGTCATCCTTCTGAGGTCGGAAAAGTGAGTACCAGTTCACTGGTAGTTCCCTGTGTGTTGCAAGAGGCGACTTACAGTGTTGGCGGCAGGAAGGGCATCCGGCCATAAAATAATGCTTCAAAAAGGGGACCACAGTGCCCTATAAAGGCCAATCCCCACTCTGCGGGGGAATATGACCTCAAAAGGGGGTTCCTTTTTTTTCTCCCGGTCACTCCGGAAGGATAATCAAATTAACCCACTTGTCTTATTTCCATGATCAGCCACTGGAAGAGGTTCAGTCTCATGAACGTTGAAGGCCTCACCATGAGCCACGACCTCTCCTGAGCCAACTACACAAAGCAAAGATGGTCTCCAAAGCCAGTCGCAGCCTGGGCCTCCTGCATAGATCCAAGTCTTTCCTTCGCAAAACAGAGCTCCTCACAGTCGACAAATCCTTTGTCTGTAGCCCAATGGAGTACTGCTCTCCCCAAGGGGCTGATGCACCAGCATCACATCTGTCTCTCGTGGATTCTGTGGAACCTAAAGCTCTCAACATTACTGGAATCTCCCACAATGAGGCAGAAGCACAAGGTCTGTCGCTTTCACATAGCACGCAGGTCTGTGGTCTTTACCAAATTGTTTTCCACCTCTTCTCCGATATTACTACCTCTGCTTTCTCCCGTCTCCTCTGACCCTCCCCAGTAATTTTAGGATGCACTCATCCTTCTAGTAACTCTCTCCTTGTTAAACTTCAAAAATACAGGCTGATTGCACACCTCAATTCCTTTGTTCCTCGCCTCTCTTGTCAATGGAAAAACCTTCCAGAAGCCGTTATTTCTGACTTTTGGGTAATTCGAAGGAGTTCTAAAGGGTAATTCTAAAGGGTTTCATTCATTGCTAGGCTTTGCCTATTTCATATTTAAAATGCCAAACTGATCCGCTTCCTTCAGATACATCAAGGAGGCAGTACACCGCTACCTCAGGTCATCCCCCATCCTGACCAATGATTTTTATTGCCCCCATTAACCCATCCTAACCCAATCCTCTTGTTGATTTCAATGTTTCCTTCTCTCTGTGACTCAGCAAATTGTGGTTGGAGATCTGCCAAGGAAGTCGCTGAGATTACTGGTACCAGATCAATGAGAGCTGCAGGTCAGGTACTTGTAGAAGTCATTCGTACATCCTTTAGACTTGGGTTGCAGTGGAGTACTGGGGTTAAATGGGCATCCCATAATCTTTCGCTTCCTAACTTATTTGTTGCTTTCACCGGTTCTACTTTGTCCCCAGTCAGTACTGGCTCTTGTTTATTTAGTAGTCTTGAGAGTAAATCTATTTACCAGTTCTGTCTTTCTTTGATTAATGTAAACACCTCTGCAGCAGGAGTCATGAGATGGGAAGCTCTTTTACCTAATGGCCCCCCTTCTGAACCTGAATGGAAATCAATGTATGGTACACCCGTATCAAAAAGGTCGGGTGATTTACAATGGAGACTGGCTCACGGGGTATTGCCAACAAACACTTTTGTAAACCGTTTGGATGCTATGGTATCGGTGATCTGTCCCTTTTGTAATAATATTGAAGATTTGTTTCATGGGTATGTTGATTGCATACCATTGTGTCCTCTTTTTCTTTTATTGAACAATGTGTTTGGTCAAATTAATGTTCCCTTTTCTCTCCGGTTGTTTATTTTTGGCCTTGGGGTCACTTCAGCAAAGGGAAAATTGTTAATGTTTTTAAATTATTTATTATCAGAGGCTAAACTGGCCATCTACAGACTTGGCATTTAATATGGAATATTTTTTTTGTGGGGGTGAACTTACTTTTCAAGATGATTTAGAACCAAAAGTTCATTGGAATTATGTTGAAATTATTCGAGATTTTGTTACTGTGACCTTTAAAAGAAACAAAAACCACATTTGACATTTCGAAGCAAATACATTGATCCTTGAAAGTGATGTAAACTGAAATCGAATTCAATTCATGGACAGTACTGTGTTAAACTTCTGTACGTTTTCCAGAAGTATCTTTTTATTTTACACATGAGCCAAATTATTTTCAACAAAAATAAAAGTTAAATCATGACTGGGATTACGGACAGTAAAATTACAGTTCAGTACTTCGTGTAACCCCCACGAGCATGCAGGAGGGCACGTACACGTCAAGGCATGCTGTTCACGAGATTTGCCAAGGTTTGGACAGGAATCGCTTGCCATGCAGTGACAATAGCCTGCTGCAATTCACGCACAGTGGTGGGCTGCTGGACCAAGTTGTCGATTTGACGCGTTAATTCTGCCCACAAGTTCTCTATCGGATTCATATCCGGGGACATGGCAGGCCACTCCATATGCTCGACACCACGGTCAACAAGAAAGTGTTGGATCATGCGAGCACGATGAGGCCGTGCATTGTCATCTTGGAAGACAAAGTTTCCTTGAAAGGCTGCACGAGCAAATGGAAGCAATGTTTCTTCCAGAATGGCCCTGTACTTGAACTGGTTCAGGTTTCCATTCAGAACAACCAGGTCCGTTTTGCCCCCTGCATGAAAAGTAGCCCAAACGGTCACCCCACCACCTCCAGCTTGGAATATTGGCACTATACAATCTTTGTTGTCGGCTTCATGCACTTGTCTGCATACTCGGACGTGGCCATCTTGACGATAGACCAGAAATCTAGACTCGTCACTGAAGGTCACATGATTCCAGTGTCCTGGCTGCCATTGACGGTGCTCTCTGGCCCATTGCAATCGGCGCTGGCTGTGTTGTCTGGTCAGGCGTGGCTTTCTCAGGGGACGCCTGGCACGATAGCCTGCTTGAACCAGTCGTTGGTTGACTAGCCTTCTGGATACAGGCACATTTGTCAGTTGCTGCCACTCAGCCCTAAGCCGATTAGCTGACTTGGTACGGCCATTGCAGACTAACCGGTGCAGCTGGCGATCATCTCTCCTTATGATTCTGCGGGGACGTCCTGGCCTCGGTATTGGAGTCGGGACACCCCTCTGAGAATTTCGTTTCAGGATCTTTGACACCTGACCTTGAGTGATGCCATACTGCCAAGCAATAGCACGCTGTTTCATGCCGGAATTTCATAAAGCCACTACTCCATGACAAACAGCATTGTCAAGTTGACGGACCATCTCCAGAGGAAGCGGCAATAACTTTTGTAGACGTGCAGCAGTTGTTTTCCACTAATACAGAACCAACCACCCTCATATACCCGATTGTGAAGCCAATCGTCAAATGTACCTGTCCTTACATTTTGTCACGCCACCTGTGATATTATCCTGTTATTGACTTCTTGCTGTGAAAGACAATCAGTGACATGGTTCTTTTGACAAAGAAATCACCGAAGCGTAAAAGAAACTCACCAGATTTATATACTGAGTTCAGAGAGTAAACCCAAGTCAAGAATAAAAAATATATTCCATATTAAATGCCAAGTCTGTATTTGTCGCGAAAAGCGAAAATCAAGGGCAAGCCACCCGAGCAATGCAATGTGATTATGCACTTCCAATCCCTAGTCACAACTCGGATAAAACTGGTATTTAAGTATTATAGCAGAAATGCAAACATTAAGGATTTTGTTGAAACATGGTGTGTGGGGAAAATATGCGGGGTAAATGAAAATGTATTAGAGATTTACATGTAGGGGTTTTCTTTGTCCTTGCAATCTCTTGTTTTTGGAATGAAGTACATTTCATTGATTGTTTCTCCTTTTATTTGTTTTTCTATGACTTTGGTTGTATTCTATTGAAAACTGTTTTTTGGTTTATTCTTGTTGACGCTTGTTTTTGTAGTTTTATAATAAAAGGACTTAAAAGTCTTAAAGTCTCTCTCTCTCTCTCTCACTCTCAGAATGTTGGCAGGAAAAACCACACTATCCCTGATATTTTCCTAAACATTTATGCCCTAAATTATTTAAGTCATGGACTAATTGCATCCTTGAAAAGCAAAGCAACAGTTAAATAACACATACTGTATATGTAAATATTCATACCTACCAAGACCGTCTCCTAGAATGTAAGGAATTGGGAGTTTCCAGAAGTACGATTCATTCCCAATGGCATTGCGGTCGAGCTGCAACATAAACAATAGCATGAGCAGATATATTTTGTTTCATGGTATTATTCCAGTAATCACATATTGTAGAGTTTGTTGCCCTTGTTTGATAGCCCTTCTATTTGAAATCTTGCTGACATTGATTGCCACATTAATGGAAAATTTCCAGTTTTCACTAAAACAATCATACCCTAAATAATAATTTTCATACAAAAAATTCAGGCAATATCGAAAAAAGAGCCGATGGTTACTACCTCCTCCATCTACGATGAACGGAAGTTATTTTCACCCCCTTCTGTTTGTCTGTGTGCCAGGATATCTCAAACAATTGTACATGGATTTGGACAAAACTCGGTGGACAAATTGGCAGCATGACAAGGACGAATTGATTCAATTTTGGTGAAGATATTGGTATGAAAGAGTAGATCTGGGTATGAAAGAGTAGATCTGGGTATGAAAGAGTAGATCTGGGTATGAAAGAGTAGATCTGGGTATGAAAGAGTAGATCTGGGTATGAAAGAGTAGATCTGGGTATGAAAGAGTATATCTGGGTATGAAAGAGTAGATCTGGGTTTGAAAGAGTAGATCTGGGTATGAAAGAGCAGATCTGGGTTTGAAAGAGTAGATCTGGGTATGAAAGAGTAGATCTGGGTATGAAAGAGCAGATCTGGGTATGAAAGAGTAGATCTGGGTATGAAAGAGTAGATCTGGGTATGAAAGAGTAGATCTGGGTATGAAAGAGTAGATCTGGGTATGAAAGAGTAGATCTGGGTTTGAAAGAGTAGATCTGGGTATGAAAGAGCAGATCTGGGTTTGAAAGAGTAGATCTGGGTATGAAAGAGCAGATCTGGGTTTGAAAGAGTATATCTGGGTATGAAAGAGTATATCTGGGTTTGAAAGAGTAGATCTGGGTATAAAAGAGCAGATCTGGGTATAAAAGAGTAGATCTGGGTATGAAAGAGTAGATCTGGGTATGAAAGAGTAGATCTGGGTTTGAAAGAGTATATCTGGGTTTGAAAGAGTAGATCTGGGTATGAAAGAGTAGATCTGGGTTTGAAAGAGTAGATCTGGGTATGAAAGAGTATATCTGGGTTTGAAAGAGTAGATCTGGGTATGAAAGAGCAGATCTGGGTATGAAAGAGCAGATCTGGGTATGAAAGAGTAGATCTGGGTTTGAAAGAGCAGATCTGGGTTTGAAAGAGTAGATCTGGGTATGAAAGAGTAGATCTGGGTTTGAAAGAGTAGATCTGGGTTTGAAAGAGTAGATCTGGGTTTGAAAGAGTAGATCTGGGTGTGAAAGAGTAGATCTGGGTTTGAAAGAGTAGATCTGGGTATGAAAGAGCAGATCTGGGTATGAAAGAGTAGATCTGGGTATGAAAGAGTAGATCTGGGTATGAAAGAGTGGATCTGGGTATGAAAGAGTAGATCTGGGTATGAAAGACTCGACTGGGGTATTGTGTTGTTCATTGCTATTCTGTGTATTGTGATTTTGTTATTGATTTTGATTAAATGTGATTCTGTATTGTGATTTTCTGGTCTACTCTTTCCCGTGCATGGATAAATAACTCTCCGTGCACGTATCAATAAATATTTCAAATTCACCTATGTGAGGAGAATAAATAATTATTTGACAATTTTGGCGAGCCAGGCAGGAGTTTGTCACACACCCAACCTGTCCACAAAACTTCGGCCGAATCTGTCCATATTTTTTGAGATATTCTGCTCACAGACAAACTGACAGACAGTGATGAAAACATAACCTCCGTCTAATCCACCTTTGATGGTGGAGGTAATGAATCCCAATTGTCAAAATTGATCTTTACAATATTTGTGCATTGGTCTGAAAACTGACAACACACCAAGACAAAATATACAGTCATGAATGTTTGGCTTACCTCGACTGCAATATCAGCTTCGATGAGAGGCATACTGGAATCTAGAAATATCAGAAAAAGAAGGAAAATAATATTTTAAATATATTTTGCTTCTTCAAGACATTATTTTGCTTCTACATTTGCAAAAAGGAAGGAAAGCAAGGGAACCTGAGTATAAAAGCCACCCCCATGGTACATGCCACAGCAACCCGACATCAGCATGCATACATGACCTGGTGCTGTAACACCAGCAGTCCAGGGGCCTCGAGGACGACCCACCCCAATCCACTTCAGGGACACCCATGCATATACGACATGGCACTAAATCAGATGGGGTATTATTAGGCCGGTAGCAAAACCTTGGTAAGGGCCTAGAAATGAAATTTCGTTCCGCGGAATGGGTGCTCGGTGAAATTTCACCTGATGCTAACTGTTGGTACACCAAACATCGGAGAAAAAGTTCTCCGTCCAACTCTTGCCCATTAAGGGTATGGAGGCCCTTAAATATATAGTAGTTTATCCCTTTCGACAAAATACCTTTAAAAAGAAAACATCTTTACTGCGGCATTTATACGATTATATGAGGACCATAAACGTGCCGCCAGCAGTCGGGGGATGTGAAAAGGCCCTTCTGATCATCCGGTGTTGAATTTCCAACCCCAGTGGCGTAGCGAGGGGGGGCATGGTGCCATGCCCCCCCCCCCCTCGGCAATCTAACTTTCAAAATTTTCCCGGGGGTGTCCATGGGGCCATCCCCCCTCAGGGCCATGAAATTTTTCAAAAATAACAAGAAACTATTCAGGCTTAGCTGCAACTTCAGCAACGGGCGCAATATGGCCACAGATCGCATCTCAGGCAATCTAGCTTTCAAAAATTTCCTGGGGATGACCCCCTCTCGGGTAAATGAAGATTTAAAAAAAAACGTCCGGTCATTGGTCCCCCCCCCCCCCCTCGTGTAAATCCCTCATATAATTGTATAATATGCTAAAACCATTCTGTGTACACTGCTTAATTTTGATTGGCAAAAGGGTTGATATGCGATAAGCGGATAGACTGTACGTTGGGCTTGGGCGGTTCACTGAAGATAAATTGATCCTCCTGAACACTCTTGAGGTTGGTAACTCACCCACAAAGTGAACAACCGCGGAATGAGATGGATTGTCATGGAGCGAGCATTGCTCAAGATCCTTGAGGTGAATTAGGGAAAACAGTAGGCCGTGCTGACAGTCAGAGCTATTCACAGCGTGTTTATTAGTACCGTACCGTACTTACAAAAACGTTTCTCAAACAATACAGGTAAAAAACAATATAGAGTGAACAACGGAGAAACCTTAAAAACACCATAAATCACAACCATATATGGGCATTGGGCATCAGATTTCAACAGCTCAAATATTGAAATGCTAATGGTCGTTTTCTATGTCGCTGTCATCACTCCCGGACCCATTTTCGAATGCATTTTCCATCGTCGTATTGGTACCGTTGTCACACTCTTGGCACAAACACATGTCTGTGCATGAAATTGAAAGGCCCGAATTTAGGCATGAACAGCGACCAGACATACATTTAGTTTTCTTACAGGAACATGCCACCGCTTCCAGTACTGATTTAGGAGCGGGTGCGCGAGTCATCCACACAATCCCCAAATCCTCTCCGTCAACCACCCAGCCATGCTCTTGTGGGGAGGGGGCCTGCATCAATGGGACGAAGGAACTCCGATGTATACAGGATTGGTAGGCAGCTCTCAGTGAATGTTGATGTAGGGCATCTTTAGTCGGCGGAAGAGTCGCTTCGTTTGGCGATGAGGACAGACAGAAGAGTTTATACCTCGCTTCATGGAGGTCCGACGTTGAGAATTGACTGGTATACAAGGCCACAACAAACTTCTGTAACACCGATTCGGTTTCCTCAGACAAGAAAAACGATGAGCCCAGCTCTGTGAAAGCTGTTTGAAAATCTGCACTGTCGCACAACATGGTGAAAGGACGACGTTTTCCTTTCCCTTTGAATGAGCTGACCGAGTCGCAGCCAGTGAAAACGTGTAAACCAATCAGACCGTCACACACAGACTCGCCCAATGTAACCCTCACGGTTCCAATATCGAGTACCCTTGTGGTGTTCTTGTGGCCGGTAGAAAACAATAACGGTGTCTGACTGTCCTTCCACAAGCTGATCGCTATGATGGCTACATCACTGTCAGGACTGTGTATCACGACACTGTCGTGGCTCTGACTTGCATGTTTCGCATGAAGCAACAGTCTAGTATCAGCCTCTTCATGGTCACAGAACAGCTCTGATACGACACGGACATCAGGTGACTGAGTCGCCTGCGTGGAAACACTGAGCTCATGACATTCCTGACCGTGGGTGACGAATAGAGAGTAGTCCTGATTACAATGAGGCAGGGGGTGGGATTGCCAGGTCTCAAACAAGAATTTGAACAAGGCCTCTTTGTTTCTGCCATCCCCAATGAATTTTTTCCACTGTGATGGTACCTTCTGAGAACTGCCATAGAGGTGGACGAAATTTGTCCCGGTCTCGCTGTACCGACGAGAGCGCTCGGCGTTTTTGATGGAGATTTTCGGGTACCGATCACAAATGAAGTCGGCCCGAGTGGACTTGAATCTCCTCATCAGCTGGACGATGACACCGACCACAAGGTTTGCTAAATCACCAAAAGTATCAGGAATGCGGCCAAGGCCGTGTATCAAACCCATGGCGTCGATCATGAGGGCTGATCCACTTGAACAGGAAACGGCCAGTCCTTCAACCTTCTTCTCAATGCTATCCAGTAGCGCAGACTTCGCGGTTTTAGCTAAATTCCCATCACATGTAGACAAGGGTAAGGAAATGGGACTAAGTGAATAGGACAAAACACCTCTCAAGTCAAGCTGACGGGTTTGAGCGATGATGAGAAACCTCGCCAGCAGTTTGTAATCCGATCGCAAGGCCGTGAGACCTTTGCTCCCACCTTTATGAGGCCTCCTCAAGTCAGCAAACGTCTTCAGCTTTTGGGTTTTGATTGGTGAGTAGAAGTCCTTAGTGTTCTCGATTACACGAGAAGACACGAATTCCTGCAGGAGGGACTCACCCACATCATGAACTAAGAGAAGATCATGTTTCACCTCATCTGTAGCAACACAACCAGAACTTATGCTGACAAGGTTCGGATTCGGATTTTTGAAACCAAAGCGTTCAGAATCATTGGAATCTCCCGCGATGACGCTATCTCCGAGGGCCTTTCACTTACTCACCACAGGCAGGTTGGTGGTCTTTCCGTCTTCTACCGACTCCTCTCTGGCCTTGCCCCCCCCCCCCCCCAGCTCTCTCTGGGCTCTGTCCCGCAAATATTCCTACAGGTC
The DNA here is from genome assembly GCF_964187855.1 of Myxine glutinosa. Lineage (NCBI taxonomy): Eukaryota > Metazoa > Chordata > Myxini > Myxiniformes > Myxinidae > Myxine > Myxine glutinosa. Next base: position 33,302,867 of record NC_136263.1, read on the forward strand.
GCACAAGATCTGCCTGCAACCCTCTTATGGTTAAACTGCCAAAATAAAGACTCTCTGCTCACCTTCACTCCTTCATTCCTCTTTTCTCCCGCCTCTGGAACAAACTCCCTCACTCTCTTCAATCCCACTCCACCCTCCAGGTCTTTAAAACAGCTGTTCACCACCATCTCTTATCTTCCCCCATCCAAAACCTTGATCTTTTCTACCCCCGCTAATTTCACCTCAATTCCACTTTTTTGAAATACCAACTTCTGTCCTGGAAGTCCTTGGTGTCCTTGTGTTTTATACTTCTCCCACCCCCCCCCCCCCTTTCCCACGCCTCCTCCCCCCAAGCCCTCTCCCTCCCACACATCTCCCTGCTCTTAAATATTATGTGCTCTCAAGTGTTTGTGTGCTTCCCCTTCTCTTGTCTTCCGCTCCCTCTTTTTATATATTTTGTTTGTCTGGTTGATTTGTTTGTGAAGTAAATGTCAGCTCTTTCACGAGCCTCGATTCAGTATACAAAAAATGGGTTGACCATAGATTCGACAGTACGAATCACATCATCAATGCGACAGTTATCTCTTTCAGTGCGACACTTGTCAAGATCCTTTCGCACACGACAGTCAACAGAGACACCGGCCACGGTTTGACACTTGGCGCTAATAGCGGCTCGTTCGTTCCGAGACATTGTCCAGCGTTCAACAGCACCGTGGTGAAGGGTGAAATTCCGGATCCCTCCTTTAGTTTTACATTCCCTATTGACGGTCTGTTCAATGGCCTGATCACCAGCGATTGACGCGAAGCCGTGATCACCCTGCCGCTGGACTGTCCACTGCCCAGGCTGTTTGATCTCCTCGTAACATTGCGTATGAGAGTGAGGTAAGGCCATCATTTCAACGTAGTACACAGTCGCATATCTTGCGTAATTGATGCGATCGTATGCATGGAACCAAGGCAATAACAATCGCTCCATGGTCAGATGCGCTTCCCAGTCAGACTCCCGGGTCGCTCTGATATAGAACAACAAGTTCCTCACCATCTGGGTATACGACAACCAAAATGCGAAGGTAGGATACATTCTGGATTGTTCTTGGGTCCATTCGTCGAACTTCGCCATGGCAGCTGTGAAGCTCAATTGACGGGCATCAGAGTTACCTACTGAAAGATCTTCGAAAACAATAAGAATTTCACTTGACTCTCCGTGTGGTAACGAATCAAGAAATTTCTGCATCATCAGACGACTGAGAGCTTCATAGCAGAGCTTGTGTGCCCAAATGGCTCGATTGTAATGATGTCCCGATAGAACACCATTGATGGACCCTTCCGCAACAATCTGGGACTCGATCATGACATCTCTGAGGCCAGCTTCAGCAAACCGTTTGCCAATGACAGCTAGGTAGGCCATACATGTATAGAATTCCCCCAACCTCGGAACTATGCGGGCTTCATCGTTCCACCTAATTTCCTGGATTTTGGCATAAATGGCCACGATCACGAGATGCGGCAAATCGAGTTGATTTGCAATGCCAATACTTTTGTTCATTATGGTGTACACTGTCGACATCTCAGTCGGAGATGCTGGAACAGTGGGTAGATAATGAATGGCAGACTTAGGGAGAGGTAGCTGCGACTGCTGCTGAGTGTAGAAACCCGTCCACCCAGGAGTGGTGTGCAGTACATCGACGAACCTGCTGCAGATGTAAGAATGCTCAGTATCATTGTACAGTTTCAAAATATCTGGATTCACCTGGAGTGTTTCAACTGGAACGGAACTGAAATTTTCTGTTCTGACTTCGTGCCATATTTTGCCTTCAGTGATGCTGCCTCTATCAGACGACCTGTTGTAAATAAGGGAACAATTATTAGTCACTAATACAGCACTGACATCCGGTTTTTCATATACAGTATGCACCACTTAATATAATCTAGGATAAGATAATCAGCCACTTAATAGAATCAAACTACCCTGGCCAAAAGTGATTCTATTAAGAGACGCATACTGTACCATATGCTCATATTTTAGACAGAGTTCAAACATGTTAGTACGCCTTCTGAAGCAGGCCCTATCATAGGATAGAAAATCGTAGATGGTATAAGGTACCTACCAGCAGTCAATGTTTAAGCTAGCACCAGAAGATCTCGTGTTTTACCACCATGATGTCGTTTCAAATAGCTGTCCTTCTTACCACATAATAAACAGACTTTAGGAAGCACTCGTGTGGTTGAGAATGGTGTTGCTATTTTTGAATGGCAACGCAGTTTTTTTTGCTGGAGACATTGTGATTGTTTGTACAGGTCGCACAAGATCTGCCAGCAACCCTCTGATGGTTAAACTGCCGAAATCTCGGCTCTCTGCTCACCTTCACTCTTTCATTCCTCTTTTCTCCCGCCTGTGGAACAAACTCCCACACTCCCTTCAATCCCTCTCCTCCCTCCAGGTCTTTAAAACAGCTGTTCACCACCATCTCTTATCTTCCCCCATCCATAACCTTGATCTTTTCTACCCCCACTAATTCACCCCAGATCCACCTTGTTTGAAATTCCAACTTATTTCCTGGAAATCCTGGCAGTGTCCATATGTTTATACCTCTCCCACCCCCCCCCTTCACATGCCTCCCCCCCTTCACATGCCTCCCCCCCTTCACATGCCTCCCCCCCAAAGCCCTCTCCCTCCCACAGATCTCTCGATGTCTCCATGTCTCTCGGTCCCTGCTCTCAAATGTTGTGTTTGTGTCCTTCCCCCTCTCTCCCCATCTTGTCTACCGCTCCCGATGTTATTTGTTTTATGTGTCTGTTTGTCTTTCTGTGTGATTAATGTTCGCTCTCTCACGAGCCTCGATCTTGTATACAAAAAAAAAGAAAAAAAAAAAAAAAAAAAAGTGCTGTACTCCACCTCTTCTCACTGGCTTGCAGACGTTTCTTGTCCGTAAATCGCTGGAAGCATGTGGCATGAAAACCACACACATCCTTCGGTATTTGCTCAAATGGTGATTCAAATGTCACTGATAGTAATGTCACACTATCATCGAGATGAAGGGCCGCTGCTCCGGCTCCTGGTATGGGAATCGGTGCCGGGGGGACTGGTAGTGGTAGTGTCGAAGATGATGATGATGGTTGTGGTGAATTGCGACTGGGGCATTCGAAAAGTTTCTTTGCCACATGAGAGCATTCACCATCGAGACTCACCCATTTTTTTGCACAGTCAGTGAATGTGGACCATCTCTTTTCTGTAAAAGGCTGCACCACCTCACCATGGATGCTTTTTAGGTGCAAAATACACACTAAACGGGCCTGATCGCTTTCAACACGGTCAGTCATGGGCGCAGCCATGACAGTTGATCACAGAAGTCACATGATCATATTCTGTTATGTGATTGGCTGACACCTGTCTACATACGCGAAAGGCGGTACAACGGCACCCGAGATAGGCAAGTGGGCAAGACAATATAGTGCACACAATTTCATCTCGTAACATATGTTTGGGCCAATATATTTTGGAGAACTTTTGATATGTTCAACACCATTAGATTCAACAACTTTTCGCATGGGAAAATTTTAGCACCTCAGACACGAAACGAAATGTCATTTCCCACAGAGTTGCTACCGGCCTATATACACCTGCTGATACAGTAGCCTCCCAGTACGCTAAGTCTCGGTTTGGGTTTCTGTACTATCAGGCGGTAAGTGCCAACCTGTTGAGATCCACACCATGTACCCTCTGGACAATGCAGCAACACTGCCAAGTGTCACCATGAGAGCTAACCCAGAGGGAGAAACATAAAACTCAGGTCCCCGTTTTGCCAAAAGGCATATTTGAGGCTTGTTTTTTGTGGCCGGATGCCCTTTCTGACACCACCACAGAATCAGCACCACAGAATTAGCCTTTGTCTAAAGAGACATGTCCTGCAAGGCAGCAGGGGGATTTGCAATCAGAGTTTTCGTCTAGGTGGACTGCCTACCAAGGCTAAAGAGCTTCATCTAACCTGGTTGGATTGGTGAGTGTCACAGTAAGTCCTCACAATGGAAGGCCATGCACACTCCACCTCGAGGGCACCAACCTACTCTGAGATCCCTCAGACATTTAGCCGATGCCCTCAAGAGCACTAGTTCCATTTATAGTTCCTGGGTAGTTCCACATTCTTTGTCCTGAAGAAATTCTACATTGAATAAAGAGAAACAGAAATTTCCCAATTAGTCCAGGCCACTTTGACTTCTTGGCTAATAATTAAGCACTGGGTGCAAGTTCATTATATAATAGGGCTGGAATTCTACCAATAATTATGTTGTTGCTCATTGGCCTTTTGGTGTATTGCCAAGAAGTATCTAAAGACAATTGTTTCCATTTGTTACTAAAGAAAGAAAAAACACAAACACAACAAAAAAAACAAATGAAGTTGAAATTTCATTTCATGAACATAATGATGGATTAAAAAGGTTACCGCACTGAAAATAGCAAGTATTCTTAATTAGGATGGTGTAACATAACTGTCATAAGCTCGGGGATCTCTGCTAGTCTGTATATATACTCAAAGGCAAAAGTTATTGTGACACACAAACAACAAACAGAATCAGTGTTAAAATTTTTACTGCCATGGATGAAATGTTATTACATGGAAAGACAAATGTTTCAAGGTATGGGAACGATCAACAGTCCATAAGAACAGTGCACCTGGCATATGCAAATGAGCCACAACACAAGAGGGGGTTCACAAGCAAGTTCACACAGTCAGTAGCGAGTGTGTCCACCTTGTGCATTGATGCAGGCCTGGCACCTCCGCCTCATTGAGGCCACTAAACGTCGATGAAAGTCCTTGGGAAGATCATTCCATATCCGAGGAAGGATTTGGCGGAGTTCCTGCAGCGTTTTTGGAGGATTCGGATGATGTCGTAAACGTCGCTCCATTTCATCCCAGACGTGTTCAATGGGTGACAAATCAGGGGATCTTGCAGGCCAGGGTAACACATTAACATTGTTCTGATTAAGATACTGCTGTACAACTCGAGCAATGTGTGGTCTGGCGTTATTGTGTTGAAACGTCACTCTAGGGCCGTTCGGTTGCAAAAACGGTAAAGCGGCCATTTGCAAAATCTCGTCTCGGTACCTCACAGCATTCAAGTTCCCCTCAATCACAATCATTGGCGTTCTTGCTGCAGCTGTTATCCCACCCCAGATCATAACGCCCCCACCTCCAAAACGATCCCCTTCCAGAACACATGGCCTGATGTAACTTTCATCTGTGCACCTGTAGACACGTGTCCTACCGTCAGCTCGGTGAAGCTGTGCCAAATGGTGTTTCTATGGACGTTGAATCGACGAGCAACATCACGCTGCGAGGTACCAGACTGAAGCACACCTATAGCTCTCCATCTGTCATTTTCCCCGAGGCGTGGTATGTCGAACTTGTTCCAGAACGATGAATAGAGGTGTTTTTCTGACTTCTGCACTTCTTAAGACTGCATTGAGTGGAAATGATAAGCGTCTGGTTGTCTGGCCTTTTAAAGTGAACATTGCTGGCCATTTTTCTCGAATATGTCATGCTTCTTGCAAATTTCGTGCAATTCGAACAACAACTGCTTGGTTGCGTTTCTTCGACCATTTTAACACACTCTTTCTCTGGTTCAAATCCAAAAATTCATTCACAAGATTACCAATGAAAAAATTCCATGTCACAATAACTTTTGCCTCTGAGTATATATGGACCTAATAACCAGTTAGTTATGCCCCATTCACAAAATCGATGAAGCAGTTTGCTGTATAGATCACTAGCAGAAGTACCCGGCATTGCCGGGCGGGGGAGGGGAGGGGAGGGGAACGGGGGGGAGGGGAAGGGAGGGGAACGGGGGGGAGGGGAGAAGAGTGGGAGGGGGAGGGGGAGAGGGGAGAAGAGGGGGGGATGGGGAGGGTGAGGGATGGGAGGGGGTGGGAGGGGGGAGGGGGGAGAGGGGGGAGAGGGGGGAGGGGAGGAGGGAGAGGGGGGAGGGGCGGGGGGAAGGGGGAGGGGCCAGAGGGGAGGGGGAGGGGGAGGGGGGAAGGGGGGAGGGGGAGAGGGGAGGGGGGAAGGGGGGAAGGGGGGAGGGGAAGGGGGGAGGGGAGGGGGGAAGGGGAAGGGGAGAGGAAAGAGGGGGGGATGGGGAGGGTGAGGGATGGGAGGGTGAGGGATGGGAGGGGCGGCATTGCTGGGCGGGGGAGGGGAGGGGAACGGGGGGGGAGAAGAGGGGGGGAGGGGAGAAGGGTGAGGGAGGGGAGAAGGGTGGGGGAGGGGAGGGGGAAGGGGGGGAGGGGAAGGGGGAAGGGGGAGGGGGAGGGGAAAGGGAGGGGGAGGGGGAAAGGGAGGGGGAGGGGGAAAGGGAGGGGGAAAATGGAGGGGGAGGGGAGAAGGGGAGGGGGAGGGGGAGGCGAGAAGGGGAGGGGTAGGGTGGAGGGGGTAGGGTTGAGGGGGAAGGTAAGGGGGGATGGAGGGGGGAGGGGGAAGGGGGAGGGAAGGGGATGGCCAGTCAACAATGACGTTGCAGTTCTCATGGTCGGAGAGCAGCACAACAATCGGACATAGTCCTGCATATTCGCAACAGCACGAAGCGGCTTTTGGAGACTCACCGATCCTGTGACGTCCTCCAGCACCGGCGTTGCCGGGCGGGGGAAGGGAGACCCGTACATTCCCAACCAGTACATTCGCCCTCTCGACTCAAGCTCACTCGGACAAAAGCCTCGCACAAATTACACTGTGAAGGCCCAATGATCATGTCTATGCCACAAATCACGGGCGCACTGAATTGAAAATATATAGAACGCTCATACTCCGTGAAAAGTGAAGCCGCCGTGTCGCCATCTTGGTCAGCACGACTCGACCAACTCGCTTCGCGGATCTCGTTTTGTGCGGCAAGAAACTGCTCCAATCGGTTACGGGAGGGTTGTGGAAAGACGTTTCACAGCTGTTTCAAAGACATTTAATTCATATCGCACAAAATCGATACAAAACACGATCGCATAAAAGGTGAAGTGACGTGTGATGGGATGGAACATCACGTGATCGCTCTGAGCGAATCAGTCTGGCGGCGGGAATGGAACATCACGTGATCGCTCTGAGCGAATCAGTGAGCTGCTCTGGAACCGGCTGAGATTAGCGGGTACTTCGCTGAAATGCGCTGAGGTAAATATGAATAAAAAATATGGATCGTCAAATATTTTGAGTTCGGCCATGTTCGTCCCAGGCTCAATGGCCATGTCTATGTCAAATATCAAGCACGTAAGCCTCTCCGTTTAGGAGTCTATCGGTAACATTACACACACACACACACACACACACAAACTGTGTTTTATATATATAGATAGATTTGTAAAATGAATGCCATCCATATATATATATATATATATATATATATATATATATATATATATATATATATATATATATATATATATATTCTTTGAGTGGTGCAAATTATTAAAACTCACAAACTGACATGTCTGTACTTACAGTGCTTTCAGAAAGTATTCACACCGCTTGACTTTTTTCACATTTTGTTGTTACAGCCTGAATTTTAAATGGTTTTAATTGAGATTTTTTTTGTCACTGATCTATACTTAGTAACCCATTATGTCAAAGTGGATTTTGTTTTGAGAAATTTTTACGAAATAATTTAAAATGAAACACAGAAATATCTAATTTACATAAGTATTCAACCCCCTGAGTCAATACTTCGTCGAAGCACCTTTGGCATCGATTACAGGTTCAAGCCTTCTTGGGTGTGTCTGTATCAGCTTTGCACATCTGGATTTGGGGAGTATCTCCCATTCTTCCTTGCAGATTTGCTCAAGCTCTAACAAGTTGGATGGAGAGCATCGGTGAACAACAATCTTCAAATCCTTCCAAAGATTCTCAATGGGATTCAAGTTTGAGCTTTGGCTGTGCCACTCAAGGACTTTAATGTTCTTGTTCTGAAGCCATTCCAGTGCTGCGTTGGCTGTATTCTTGAAGTCATTGTCCTGTTGGAACGTAAATCTTTGCCGCAGTCTAAGATCTTTTGCACTCTGAAGCAGGTTCTCCTCAAGGATTTTTTTTTTTTTTTTTTTGTATACAAGATCGAGGCTCGTGAAAGAGGTAACATTAATCACACAAAAAGTCAAACCGACACATAAAACACAAAATAAGGGGAGCAGAAGACAAGATGGGGAGAGAGGGGGAAGGACACAAACACAACATTTGAGAGCAGGGACATCGAGAGAACTGTGGGAGGGGGAGGGCTTGGGGGGAGGTGGTAGAGGTTTTAAACATATCAACACTGCAAGGACTTCCAGGAAAGAAGTTGGAATTTCAAAAAAAAAAGTGTATCTGGGGTGAAAATTAGCGGGGGTAGAAAAGATCAAGGTTTTGGATGGGGGAAGATAAGAGATGGTGGTGAACAGCTGTTTTAAAGACCTGGAGGGAGGAGTGGGATTGAAGAGAGTGAGGGAGTTGGTTCCAGAGGCGGGAGAAAAGGGGAATGAAAGAGTGAAGGTGAGCAGAGAGCCTTGATTTTGGCAGTTTAACCATAAGAGGGTTGCAGGCAGATCTTGTGCGACCTGTAGGAATATTTGGGGGACAGAACACAGAGAGAGCTGGAGGAGCAAGGCCGGAGAGGAGTCGGTAGAATACAGAAAGACCACCAACCTGCCTGCGGTGAGTGAGTGAAAGGCTCTCGGAGTTAACTTCATCGCAGGAGATTCCAATGATTCTGAAAGCTTTGGTTTCAACAGCGTGAAGCCGAGCTAGGTGTGAGGTAGGAGCACCAGCCCAGGGGGGAACAGTATTCCATTGAGCTGCGGATGAAAGCCTTTTATGTGGTGAGGAGCTCAGGTGTACCAAGGAAGGACTTCGCACAACGGAGGATGCCCAGTCGGCAACTGGCCCCAGAGGCCAGATTTGAAATGTGGTTTTCCCAGGAAAGATCATGGCAGATAGTGAGACCCAAAAGCTTGAGTGACAGAACTTCTTGGAGAGGATTATTCAGAAAGTGGATGGGAGGGTTGTCCAGTCGGTCTTTTCGGAGAGACATCGTAAGAGTGTGAGATTTGTCAGGATTGAAAGACATGTTCCACTTGTTTGTCCAGGTCTGCAGAGTGAGGAGGCTGCAGACTGCCGATCTGAGGGATGAGGAATGGAGCGGCAGAGTGGAGTCATCAGCAAAGAGATAGAGAGGATTTTCCAGAGAGTCGGAGAGATCATTGATGAAGACCAGAAATAGCACAGGGCACATTAATAATAGCACATTTAATAGCACATTTATTCTGTATTCTGATTCGCCTGTATTTGGCTCCATTCATTGTTCCCTCTGCACTTACAAGTCTCCCAGTCCATGCCGCTGGAAAGCATCCCGATAGCATGATGCTGCACCACCATGCTTCATGGTAGGGATGGTGTTAGATTGGTGATGAGCTGTGTTCGGCTGTGTTCAATGAGCTGCCAGATGTAGCGCTTTGCATTCACGCCAAAGAGTTCAATTTTCCTCTCATCAGACGACAGAATATTTTGTCTCATGTATCAGTCTTTCACGTGCCTTTTTGCAAACTCCAGGCATGTTGTCACATGCCTTTTTCAGGAATGGCTTCTGTCTGGCCACTTTCCTATAAAGCCTGGCTTTGTGAAGAGCTGCAGAGACTGTTGTCCTTCCGGCAGGTTCTCCCATCTCAGCCAAGGAACTCTGTAGTTCTGTCAGAATGGTCATTGGGTTCTTGGTCACCTCCCTGATCAAGGTCCTTCTTGCCGGGTTGCTCAGTTTGGTTGGACGGCCAGCTCTAGGAAGAGTGTGAGTAGTTCCATCTTCTTTCCATTTCCTAATGATGGAGCTCGCTTTGCTCTTGGGAACTCTCAACACTCTAGAAATTGTTTAATACCCTTCCCCAGATATATGCCTTCTCACAATTATATCTCGGAGTTCTATGGATAGTCCCTTGGACTTCATGCTAGAGTTTTTTTTCTGACATGTGCTGTCAATTGTGGTCCCTTGTATAGAAAGGTATGTTTCTTTTTAAATCATGTCTAATCAATTGAAATGGCCACAGGTGGACTCAAATCAAGTTGTAGACACATCTCAAGGATGATCAAAGGAAATTCGATGCACCTGAGCTCAATTTGGAGTGTCATAGCAAAGGGATTGAATACTTATTGTCTCAAGACATTTCAGCTTTTCATTTTTAATTACCTTGTACAAAACTTCTCAAAAAAACCCACTTTGGCATTATGGGGTATTATGTGTAGGTCAGTGAAGAAAAACAATTCAATTTAATCCATTTTAAATTCACGCTGTAACACAACAAAATGTGAAAAGTCAAGGGGAGTGAATACTTTCTGAAGGCACTGAAGAACTTTCCTACCCATCTATGCTAGACAGAGATCCTGCCGCCTGTACCTACCTTTCTGCTGTGAGTGCGACTGAGCATGCAATGGATTGTATCAACTACTCGTTCATAAGAGTATGCTTTGGTGGAGAGCTGATGCTGGCATTTGTGTAAGAAAGCCCCAATGGTGGAAGTGGAAGCAGGAAGGGTGAAGAGGAATGTTGGCAACAGGTGGCTACTGGAAGTTGGCGATGGATCAAAGGTGGTGTTTTGGTGTATTTTTATTTTTTGTATACAAGATCGAGGCTCATGTGAGAGCCATTTTCAAAAACCTTCTGATGGCATTAATCACAAAAAATACAAGAAAATAAATTAAAAATGGAGACACAAAACAAACAATAAAGGGAGCAGGACACAAGATGGGGGGAGAGAGGGAAACACACAAGTACAACACCAGAGAACACGGACATCGGGAGATCAGTGGGAGGGAGAGGACTTGGGGGGAGGAGGTATGGGAAGGGGGGAAGGGGGTGGGAGAGGTATAAAACACATGGACACTGCTAGGACTTCCAGGAAAGAAGTCGGTATTTCAGAAAAAGTGGATTTGGGGTGAATTAACGGGGGTAGAAAAGATCAAGGTTTTGGATGGGGAAAGATAAGAGATGTTGGTGAACAGCTGTTTTTAAGACTTGTAGGGAAGAGTGTGATTGAAGAGAGTGAGGGAGTCTGTTCCAAAGGCGGGCGTAAAGAGGAATGAAAGAGTGAAGGTGAGCAGAGAGTCTTGATTTTGGCAATTTCACCAGAAGAGGGTTGCTGGCAGATGTTGTGTGACCTGTCAGAATATTTGGGGGACAGAGCACAGATAGAGCTGGGGGAGCTAGGCCGGATAGGAGTCGGTTGAAGACAGAAAGACCACCAACCTGCCTGTGGTGAGTGAGTGAAAGGCCCTCAGAGATAGCTTCATCGTGGGAGATTCCAATGATTTTGAAAGCTTTGGATTCAACAGCGTGAAGCCAAGCCAAGTGGGAGGCAGGAGAACCAGCCCAGAGGGGAGAGCAGTATTCCATTGAGATGCGGATGAAAGCCTTGTATTTGGTGAGGAGCTCAGGTGAGCCAAGTAAGGACTTCGCATGACGGAGGATGCCCACTGCCCAGTCAGCGATTGGCTTTGGAGGCCAGCTTGGAAATGTGGTTTTCCCAGGAAAGATCATGGCAGATAGTGAGACCCAAAAGCTTGAGTGACAGAACGTCTTGGAGAGGATTGTTGAGAAAGTATATGGGAGGGTTGTCCAGTTGGTCTTTTCGGAGAGAAATAGTAAGAGTGTGAGATTTGTCAGGATTGAAAGACATGTTCCACTTGTTTGATAAGTCTGTGATTTTGTCCAGGTCTGCAGAGAGTGAGGAGGCTGCAGACTGCCGATCTGAGGGATGAGGAATGGAGCGGCAGAGAGTGGAGTCATCAGCAAAGAGATAGAGAGGATTTTCCAGAGAGTCGGAGAGATCATTGATGAAGACCAGAAAAAGCACTGGGCCCAGAACACTTCCTTGAGGAACTCCATCCTGTACAGGAAAGGAGAGATGAGAGAAATCCATTCAGGGCCACATGTTGACTATGACCAGAGAGAAAGTCCACAAGCCATGCATGGAGATTTCCATGGATAACATAGGAGGACAGTTTGGTGAGCAGAGCGGGGTGCCAGACCGTATCTAAGGCACGCGATATGTCAAGGGAGACAGCTCTTATTTCCTGTTTGGCATTGAGGACCTCCATCCATTGTTGAGACAGCAGAAGCAGCATGTCCAGAGTAGATTGACCTGGTCTGAAAACAAATTGATGATCAGAGATCAAGCCATTGGAGAAGAGGAAGGATTTGATATCCAAAGCAATGATGGATTCCATGACTTTGCTGATAATTGGGAGCAGGCCGATTGGTCTGTAGTTGCAAGGATCTGTTTTTGCACATTTTTTGTGTGATGCGGTAATGTTGGCTGATTTCCAAACTGATGGCAGATGACCTTGAGCAAAAGAGAGGGTGAAGACAATAGAGAGAGGGTGTGAAAGAGAGGCAGAGCAGGATTTTAGGACCCGTGGGCTGATGCCATCTGGTCCAGTTGCAAAATCAGTCGAGGTTTGACAGACACTTCTCCACCTTGTCAGGCGAGAAGGACACAGAGTCCAGGAGCAGCTGGGTTCGACTGGGAAAGGTGGGTACAGAGAGAGATGAGTTTGGGACACAAGATTTTGAGGCAAACACAGAGTTGAGGCATTCGGCTTTGTCATGTGCGGAGTCAGCTGTGTAGCCATTTGATGTAAGGGAGGGGATGGAAGGGGTAACAAACACCAGAAACAGATTTGACCAGACGCCACCAGGATTTGGAGGAAGGAGACAGGTTTGAGAGTTCAGTCTTGAGAGAAGAGATATTGTTTCCTGGCTCTCCTGAAGGTAGACACACACTTGTTCCAAGCTTGGTGGAAGGAACTGAGATTGCCTTCAGTTGGATTAGCCTTCCAAGAGGCAAAGGCAAGTTGTTTCAGGGCAACTGCCTCACCACAAGATTCAGTGTACCATGGACGGGAGGAGGGGTATGACAACTGAAGACGAGATGGGATAAATCTGTGCATGAGAGAGAGCAGTTTACTTTGGAAGAATTCCCAGGAAGAGTTGATGTCAGAGGCAGTAGAGATGGGAGACCAGTCCAGATAATTGATGGCTGCTTGAAGACCGTGCCAGTCGGCCTGAGTGAACTGCCAGACTCGTCGACGCTGAGGAGGCTCTGAGAATGGCCAGAGAGATGTCCACTTTAACAAGCACATGATTAGAAGAACCAATTGGAGCAGAAGAAGAGTAGCAGACATTTGCAGGGAAATTTGTCATAACCAAGTCTAGAAGAGAGGATGCTCCATTGAATGAGATCCGGGTCAGGAAATTGACAGATTGTGTCAGTCCCAATGAGTCGCAGAAGTCATTTTCTGAGGAGCCATGGCTGGTGAGAGGGGTACCCACACCCAGCCAGCTGGCATGATGACAGTTGAAGTCGCCACATATGAGGAAGAGACAGTTGGGATGAGTGGATAGAAGTTGGTCCATGTTGTCAGATAGCGAAATGTAAATGGAGTCATCACTGTTTGGAGGACGCTACAAAACACATATGAACAAAAGCTGGGAGCGGAGAGGAGACTGTAGCCAGAAGTACTCCTGGGGGTGAGGTGGAGAGAGGGCAGTGCAAGGAGAGTGAGGAAGAGAGTTTTTGATAAAGGTTTCCATAGGAGATCTGAATGACATGGCTTAGGTCTGATATTATTATTTGATCTGCTTCAGCAAGTCGTGCCATACTGGGATGGGGATTTTTGAGAGGTGGGGGAGGAGTGTGGGAGGAGGTATCAGTACCATGTAAAGAGAATGTTGAGGAGGTGTATGAGAAGAAAGTGGAATTTACAGTGAGCTGGAGGTATAATTCAGGGAGGAAGGATGGATGTCTTTTGTTCGATGTTTGGATAGGAAGTGGAGGATGCACGGGTTGGTCGGTTTATGTCTGTCTCAACTTTGTCTGTGGAAGAGTGAGGAGGGATGGATGTGAGAAAGTGGCTCAAGTTGTGGTGAGAGGATTATTGTGGATTTTACAGAAGTTTGCGCAGGCAGATCAACTATTTTGTCACAAATTGTGCAGCGTGAGTGCCGAATACTGTGTAGTTGTTACCCCACACGAACAACAGGCATGAATAACTAATGTAAAGTGTGGTGTATAAGTTGGTGTAAAAAGTGGTGGTGCAGTGGTAAATGGTAAATAAGGTGGTGTAAAAGACGCTGCATCAATCATCAAATGGCGGTAAGCTTACAAAAATATATTTTCTCCAACATTTTAAATCTTTTAAAATTTCAATTAAATTATATACAGTACTTGAACACTGTAGAACACAAACTGCCTTTTTGACACTTTCAAAAACCTTCCGTTTAGCAGTACTTGGACGAAATATTACGGCATTTTACATCATCTTGACCTATCAAATTTGCTGCTCGCAGCCCCCACCATGTCCATTTTTTTCTCAAGACTGCGTGGGGCAAAGTGTTCAATGAACTCTTTAGTTTTGTCATTTTCACCCCTCAGCCCAAATTTGGCTAAGGGGTATTGTCGTCACGGGCGTCGTCCGGGCATCCGTCAACTTTTGGTTTCCGTCAATTTCAAGGAGAACGGCTTGTCCGATTAAATCTATTTTTGCAGTGTGTTTTTGGGTTGAGTAGAGGAAGGTTCCTTTCGAAAATGGGCGCGCTGCAATTTTCAATATGGCCGCCACGGCAGCCATCCGGGCGTCCGTGAACTTTTGGTTTCCGTCAATTTCGAGCAGAACGGCTTGTCCGATTAAATCCATTTTTGCAGTGTGTGTTGGGGCTGAGTAGAGGAAGGTTTCTTTAGAAAATGGGCGCACTGCGATTTTTATTATTACTAACGAAGGACTCAGGGAAATAGTGATTCATAAATAGTGAATGTGATTATTTGTTGATACACATCAGGTTTTGATGTTGACATATTACCGATCACGCAAGCGCTCAACAGAATATTTTCATCTGCTCTCCCAGTTGGGATTGGAGAATCCCTGTGCTGCACTTATGGCACGGTCCTGTTTCTTATTCACATTGACAATCTCTGATACTCTGGAAAATCCACTTTTCCTCTTTATAGATGACTTTACATTTAACTGTACAATTTCACTTCAATGTTGCAGTACAATGACCTGTGCAGGATCAGAAGTGGCTCTAACACTTGCAACATGTCTTTCAATCCAGGAAGAGATCACATTCACACCCTATCTCACCAGAAGGATCATGAAATTAACCCACCAATCTATTTAACTCCATCATCCATTGCCTGGTGTTGGGCTAGCGGCTAGGGTGCCAGCTTAGGATCCAAGGATCCTGGGTTCGAATCCCGGTCGATCGCTGAATTAACGCCAGGGGGGTTGACTCAGCCTGTCATCCTTCCGAGGTCGGCTAATTGAGTACCAGTTCACTGGTAATTCCCTGCTTGTCGTAAAAGGCAACAAACAGGGTTGGCGGCAGGAAGGGCATCCGGCCGTAAAACATTGCTTCAAAAAGGGGACCAAAAAACAACAACAACCACGGTCCCCGAAAAGGCCAACCCCCGCTTTGCGGGGAAAAATGGCCTCTAAACGGTGGTTTTTTTATCCATTGCAAGAGGTTCAGTCTCTTGAATGCCTGGGCTCCACCGTCATATCTGACCTCTGCTGAGCATACCATATGTCAAAGCTAACCTACAAATCCACATGCAGACTGGGAATTCTCGATCATGCAAACCTTTTCTTGGTAAATCTAACCTTTTCACACAGCCCATAAAAAAGCTTTTCTTCTGAGCTCAATTAAGTTCTGCTCTACCATACAAGCTATGTTGCCACTCGTTTACTCACACCTGTCTCTCCTGGAGCCACTGAAATCCAAGGCTCTCAAAATATTTGGAATCTCCCACAAAGAAACAGGGCCTGATGCTCAATCATTACATACATGTTGGTGGTCACTATGTTTTCTCCTGCCTCTCTTCACCTTTTGCTTCCTCTGCTCTTTCATCTGCCCGCAACCCTCCCCAGTCCATACAGGTCACACACATTCACCAGTAACCCCCTCTTTGTCCACATCTTTGTTCTTCTTATTACCCTCGCCAGAGGAGAGGGTATTGCATTTGGGTCCATTTGTTTGTGTGTCTGTTTGTTTGTTTGTCCACACAGAATAAATATGATTATGTCTGATTGGGAGATTCCAGTCTGTACAATCCTACTATTCCCTCGGCTTCAACCTACATCAATCAACCACCAACTCAGATCATCTTGTAACCTGACTCACAATCTTGTGTATAAACATACCTCCACCCACAAACCCCATCTTTCCTCCTAACTATTTGGAGGTCGTTACCCAGCCAATTAGTGGTATTAGGCTCCTGGCATTTGGTTGGCTGTGTTGGCATGCATTTGGGTCGATTTTGGTGTACAATATGAATCGGTTTCCCTTCCCTCCCTTCTCTCTTCAACCAGTTCTATCATCCCCTTGCTGCATCCATGTTTTGTCCAACTGCTCCATTACTTGTGTCGTAGTCGTCATTCATATGCAGTTCATGGCTGCTGGCTGGCATCAGTTCCGGCAGTGGAATGGCAGTGGCACTAATGCAGTGTGTAGGTAGGTCCTCCTACACACCTCCCTGTAGGTTTTAGCAGAAATTTGGAATTTGGCCAGGGTGCCAGCCAAAGCTTGCCTATACTTTATGAAAAACACAGTGAGTTTTCTAACGTCCACCAACTAATGCTGACAGACAGGATGCCCTGTTTATCCAAGAGAGGGCACACATATTGATATTTCTCCCCACCTGTCCACCAACTCTGCTTGTGCTTTTCCTTCTACCCTCTGTCACCGAGTTGTTAGAAAATGTTCAGCTTTTTCAATCCCCAACAGAATTTTTTTTATTGAACATCGATTGCTAAGTTAAGCAAAGTTTACTCCGTCTTATGTAACTTGGAATCTTAAATGGCAGACAACTCTTTCAAACATGTCTTTGAACTAAACCCTGTGTGAAGTATTATTTACCAATCTTCAGCTTTACCACTCAAGTAATCTTCATCTTAGTTCTTAGTTTAAATAATATTTCACTTCAGTGACACTTACTCAAGTTGATTTGAGGAATGTTGACATTCTCAGGATTTTCAGTGACTTCATGCTCTGAAAAAAATAGAAGGCAATGTGATGATGATCTCA
This sequence comes from Myxine glutinosa, assembly GCF_964187855.1. NCBI lineage: Eukaryota > Metazoa > Chordata > Myxini > Myxiniformes > Myxinidae > Myxine > Myxine glutinosa. The sequence continues at coordinate 33,319,919 of NC_136263.1, forward strand.
AACATTATTTTTATAGCTTTTCCAAAGCACTTTCTTGTAAAGTAAACATGTAGTCAAATATTTAATCACATCACACAGTACCAACAACCTGGTGATAAAACTATCAGCGTGTTTGTAAGACTGTTAACTGATGAGACATTAGAAAGGCCAAACATCATTCAGGTATGTTTCTTTCAATTGTATTGGTCTGTTCTAGCATTTATGTCTGAGGTGTCTTTCTCCTGTATGTCATATATATATATATATATATATATATATATATATATATATATATATATATATATATATATATATATATATGTAATGGCACAATACTCGCTATCAAAAGTGGGACATGAGGGTTGCAAAATAAATACTTCCATTTAGTGTTCTTGTAATTTTTACTTAACAGATGGATGTGTCCTCAATCAGAAAAAAAGCCCAAGAAGATAATGCAATGTTCATACTGTTCATGAAATGGCCTCAATCATGAAAAAGCTGCTTTTTTTAACGTAAGTTACATGGTGTCCACTTTCCCTCTATATCTCCCTGAAACAACACATTTGCAGGGGTTGTTAATGATTGTTAATAATGTTAAGAGTGCCTCATGATAATATACCTATGAATGCCGAGAAAATATAAAACTGCTTAATTTTATCACAAATACATCAAGTGGACACCGTAACTTACGTAGTATGGTGTATCAAACGTCTCTGCTAAACTACATTGCTGCACTTTCAAAGCACCCTTTATTTACAAATATGTCAACCACACACCCACACACAGACAAATGTAACTGAGCTCATTAACATCAATTTTATTTGGCAAACCATAGATATATTAACACTTGCGTCTACGTAAGTTACAATAATGACGGTGGACACCAAAAGTCACAAGTTCAAGCAAACAACAGTTTATTGAACATGTCAACTTATTTACATGAAAGTTTCAAACACGAGATGTGCTGTACTGTACATCGTCTTTTTTTGGGGGGGGGGGGGGGGGAATTGAAGAAAACAGTGAAAAAGAACAGTTTCGTTTCTTGTTTACCTGGACAATTGTCATTTTGAGAGAGCATGTATTGCCTCGCCTGCAAACTGCAAGAATTTCCTGCATCTTGGACTTTCAATAATGCCATGCTGTTTCAGTCTCTGTTTTCTTCTTGGAGTGGTCTTGATTATAAGTTGTGAGAGGACTGCCGCGTACTGATCTCCACTTTTTGGCATCCCTTTCTTAGCACGGTACACTGCTTTGCGTAGGGCCTCTTTGGAGCACGAAGGCTGTGTTTGATCCGGTGTTTTATTTGTAGTGGCACTGTTGGATTTCTGCAATCGTTCCTTCTTCTCCTGATAGAGCTGCCTACGTCTTTCATTTGATCTTCTTCTTGCTTGTGCCGTTTGTTTTCCCCTCTGCTTGGTTTTCTGCTGTCTCCAGATTTCTCGCTGGCGTTCTTTCCCAAAACGCGTTTTGGGTGTGTACTTGTTTGTGGTTGCATGACTTCCATCCAACTCCAGCTTCTTTTTAGCACGATACCGCTGGACTCGCAACCGTGTTTTCTCCCTGTATTGTGCTTGCTTTTCTTCACTCAGACTAATTAGGTGCAATTTTACCCGCAAACTTTCCGTTTGTTTGAAGTCTGCATAGCGTTGTGGATTAACTTTCATATTTCTTCTCCAATCTCTTTGACGCTCTGCTTTACTCTTTTTCGCTTTCACTGATTTCACGTCTGGTGCTGTTGGCTGCGATTCTTTTGGTTGCTTTAGTCTCAGTCTCAGGTGGTAACGCGTTTCCTCCATTCTGTAAAAACCAAAATTATAAGTAATCATCATTCAAACGCATCATCATTCATTCAAATCATCAAATGCGTTTCATATTTCAGCGTTCGTTCAACTGGCGGCTGCTTCAGGCATCTATCTGATTGGATGATGAGTGATAGGCATTCCACCACCCCACGAGGCTTGAAAACCCGTCTTTTGCTTTCGCGGTGTAAAAGCCTAAGGGGGTTCTACGTACGTTACAAAGTGGACACGGATATTATCTTCGGCGAAAGTTTTAAATTTTCATCCCCAAGGTCAGGGTTTCAGAACTTGTGTGAATACTAAGGAAAAGTATTCAATGCAAGAAGTGTTCATCACGTAGTCAGTATTCTACAGATAGTTAGGAATTGTTATAATTGATTAACCAAACTGTGAAAGTTCAGTGGACACGGAGGTAACGTACGTTCCCGGTAACAGTCTGATCGATTTATTGATTAGGTAACCACCTTTCCGGAAGTGATTGTTTGTGGATATATTTCTTTCATCCACAACCAAACTAGGGTCAAAATGTAAACAAAGACAATATCCTGTACATATGTTATTTTTCATTTTCAACAATACTTGTCACGTGATGTCCCATTTTTGGATGCCATTTTGGGCTAATGTTCGCAATAAAAATAGTGAATAAAACACACAATACACACATCAAAGTTTTTTTATTTATTTCTTTTATATCTTTATACATATACACATATCATATAACAAGGATACTTTCATGGTATGACTACTTTGCAAGCCAGAAGAATGAATAAACTGCAGACACAAAAGGTTAGCGAATATTGTGCCATTACATATATATATATATATATAAATTTTTTATGAAGTATGAAGTCCCATCAAGGCAATTCCCATTATGGTGAGATCTAGTGCCATCCCAATTCCCAAATCTAGTCCCATCATGGCAATTACCACATGCAATGGTTATTTTTTCATTCGTGTGTTTGTCAAATTTCAACTCGTTATTTTATCGTCTATGCGTTATTGTTTGTTTATAGTTAGTTTTGGTTTGAATTTCCTGTAACTCGTAATTAATTAATCGTGTTCTGCTCCGCGTGTGCGGCCTTGTACCCCAGTCGGTGTTTGTTAACTTAAGTTCCCTACTTCGTGTTTTGCTTGGCTCTTAGATTTTTTCCTTCCACCCCGAACATAATACTCTTTGTCTAACGTTTTAAATCCCCAACCCCCCCCCAAAAAACCCCCCCAAAAAAACCAAAAACATTTTTTTTCCTTTCTCCACGTGTGCTGTTGTCTCATCCTGTACTTCTGTCCAGGTGTGCTGTCCGCCCCGCCCCCATTATCTCCTTGCCATCCACCTTTTGCCCTATTCACGTGACTCGTGGTTGTCCCTCTCGGCCCTCCCCCCATTGGTATTTTGTGCATATAAGATTGTTCACGGTTCTGTTTAAATATTATTTAAATATGTTTAAACTTTCCCCTTCAGTGTTTTATTCAGTGGTATATTACAACATGCTGTTTTTCTTCCTATTTAAAAGGCTTTTTTCAATTTCCTCTCCAATGCATTCCACTTCAAAAAAAATAAATTCAATCTCTTATACGTCTCCCTCACTACGTGTTATAAATTCACATTCATTCCATCCCTCCTCCATCGTTCTAAATCGGATTGCTAACTTGAAAATCACAATAAACCCAATTTGTTATCAATGTTCATCCTTCATTAATCATCCACTTTCTAAACTCCCCTCTTGCCCCTCCCATCCAAATCCCTCCCCCCTTGCCCCTACACTCCTAAACTCCCCCCTTGCCCCTCTACTCCTAATCTCCCCCCTTGCCCCTCCACTCCTAAATTCCCCCCTTGCCCTTCCCCTCCTAAACTCCCCCCTTGCCCCTCCCCTCCAAATCCCCCCCCCTCGCTCCTACAATCCTAAACTCCCCCCTTGCCCCTCCACTCCTAAACTCCCCCCTTGCCCCTCCCCTCATAAACTCCCCCCTCACTCCTCCCCTTCAAAACTCCCCCCAACCCCTCCCATTCAAATCTCCCCCCATACCATTCCTCTCCAATTCTCCCTCCTCCTCCCTCCTCCTCAAAGCTGCCTCCTCCCCACTTCATCTCCCTTCTATCTCATACCTCCACCTCCCCCAACCTTCTACTTTCCTCTGCCCCCCCTCAAACAACCCCTCACTGTGCCTCATCCCTTCACCATCAAACCTTTCGTTCTCCTCATCCTTCCCTTTCTTGTAACTCTTCTGTAATCTCTGACACACTATCAACTGCTCTCCCTACCTCCCCCTCTCATCCTTCATCTTACCCAACCCCTCCCCTCCGCAGTCCTGTACCCGATGCTCCCCCTCTCTCTTCATTAACGGTATGGACCTCAAACATCCGGGGCCTTCGCTCAAACCTGACTGATCTCTCCATACAGGTTGCTTCTGACCATCCAGACTTGAAAAGCTTAACAGAAACTTTCCTCCTTCAAGATGTCTCTGGTTCCTTAATATCTCTTCCTGGTTACTCCCTCCTCCGGTATGATAGACCTGAGCCTCGTCCTGGTGGTGGGGTGGCTATCTTTATCAAAAACTCTCTTCCTCACTCTCCTTGCACTGCCCTCTCTCCACCTCACCCCCAGGAGTACCTCTGGCTACGGCTTCCTCTCCGCCCCCACCTTTTGTTCATATGTGTTCTGTACCGTCCTCCAAACAGTGATGACTCCATTTACATTTCACTCTCTGCCAACATGGACCAACTTCTATCCACTCATCCCAACTCTCTCTTCCTCATATGTGGTGACTCCAACTGTCATCATGCCAGCTGGTTGGGTGTGGGTTCCTCTCTCACCAGTCATGGCACCTCAGCAAAGGACTTCTGTGACTCACTGGGATTGACACAATCTGTCAATTTCCCGACCCGGATCTCAGCCAATGGAGTATCTTCTCTTCTAGACTTGGTTATGACAAACTTCCCTGCTAATGTCTGCTGCTCTTCTTCTGCTCCAATCGGTTCTTCTGATCATGTGCTTGTTAAAGTGGACATCTCTCTGGCCATTCTCAGAGAGCCTCCTCAGCGTCGACGAGTCTGGCATTTCATTCAGGCCGGCTGGCACGGTCTTCAAGCAGCCATCAATCATCTGGACTGGTCTCCCATCTCCACTGCCTATGACATCAATTCTTCCTGGGAATTCTTCCAAAGCAAAGTGCTCTCTCTCATGCACAGATTTATCCCATCTCATCTTCAGTTGTCTTACCCTTCCTCACATCCACGGTACACTGAATCTTGTGGTGAGGCAGTTGCCCTGAAACAACTTGCCTTTGCTTCTAGGAAAGCTAATCCAACTGAAGGCAATCTCAGTTCCTTCCACCAAGCTCGGAACAAGTGTGTGTCTACCCTCAGGAGTGCCAGGAAGCACCATCTCTCCACACTCAAGAATGAACTCTCAAACCTGTCTCCTTCCTCCAAATCCTGGTGGCGTCTAGTCAAATCCGTTTCTGGTGTTTGTTCCCCCTCCATCCCCTCCCTTACCTCAAATGGCTACACAGTTAACACCGCACGTGGCAAAGCCGAATGCCTCAACTCTGTGTTTGCCTCAAAATCTTGTGTCCCAAACCCATCTCTCTCTGTTCCCACCTTACCCAGTCGAACCCAAATGCTCCTGGTCTCTGTGTCCTTCTCTCCTGACAAGGTGGAGGAGTTTTTGTCAAACCTCGACTCTGATTCTGCAACTGGACCAGACGGCATCAGCCCACGGGTCCTAAAATCCTACTCTGCCGCTCTATCTCACCCTCTCTCTGTTCTTTTCACCCTCTCTTTTGCTCAAGGTCATCTGCCAGCATCCTGGAAATCAGCAAACATTACCACTTTACACAAAAAAGGTGCAAAAACAGATCCTTGCAACTACAGACCAATCAGCCTGCTCCCAATTATCAGTAAAGTCATGGAATCCATCATTGCTTCGGATATCAAATCCTTCCTCTTCTCCAATGGCTTGATCTCCGATCATCAATTTGGATTCAGACCAGGTCATTCTACTCTGGACATGCTGCTTCTGCTGTCTCAACAATGGATGGAGGTCCTCAATGCCAAACAGGAAATCAGCGGTCTCCCTTGACATATCATGTGCCTTCGATACGGTCTGGCACCCAGCTCTGTTCACCAAACTCTCCTCCTATGGTATCCATGGAAATCTCCATGCATGGCTTGCGGACTTCCTCTCTGGTCGTAGTCAACGTGTGGCCCTGAATGGATTTCTCCCATCTCCCCTTCCTGATCAGGCTGGAGTTCCCCAAGGCAGTGGTCTGGGCCCTGTGCTTTTTCTGGTCTTTATTAATGATCTCTCCGACTCTCTGGAAAATCCTCTCTATCTCTTTGCTGATGACTCCACTCTCTGTCGCTCCATTCCTCTTCCCTCAGATCGGCAGTCTGCAGCCTCCTCACTCTCTGAAGACCTGGACAAATTCACAGACTGGTCAAACAAGTGGAACATGTCTTTCAATCCTGACAAATCTCACACTCTTACTATGTCTCTCCGAAAAGATCGACTAGACAACCCTCCCATCTACTTTCTCAACAATCCTCTCCAAGAAGTTCTGTCGCTCAAGCTTTTGGGTCTCACTATCTGCCATGCTCTTTCTTGGGGAAACCACATTTCCAAGCTGGCCTCCAAAGCCAGTCGCCAACTGGGCATCCTCCATCGTGCGAAGTCCTTCCTAGGCACACCTGAACTCCTCACCACATACAAGGCTTTCATCCGCAGCTCAATGGAATACTGTTCTCCCCTATGGGCTGGTGCTCCTGCCTCACACCTAGCTCGGCTTCACGCTGTTGAAACCAAAGCTTTCAGAATCATTGGAATCTCCCGCGATGAAGCTATCTCCGAGGGCCTTTCACTCACTCACCGCAGGCAGGTAGGTGGTCTTTCTGTCTTCTACCGACTCCTCTCCGGCCTTGTTCCCCCAGCTCTCTCTGTGCTCTGTCCCCCAAATATTCTGACAGGTCACACAACATCTGCCAGCAATACTCTGATGGTTAAACTGCCGAAATCTTGGCTCTCTGCTCACCTTCACTCTTTCATTCCTCTTTTCTCCCGCCTCTGGAACAAACTCCCACACTCCCTTCAATCCCACTCCTCCCTCCAGGTCTTTAAAACAGCTGTTCACCACCATCTCTTATCTTCCCCTATCGAAAACCTTGATATTTTCTACCCCCACTAATTCACCCCAGATCCACCTTGTTTGAAATTCCAACTTTTTTCCTGGAGGTCCTGGCAGTGTCCATATGTTTTATACCTCTCCCGCCCCCCCCCCCCCCTTCCCATGCCCCCCCCAAAGCCCTCTCCCTCCCACAGATCTCTCGATGTCCCTGCTCTCAAATGTTGTGTTTGTGTCCTTCCCCCTCTCTCCCCATCTTGTCTACCGCTCCCCATGTTATATGTTTTATGTGTCGGTTTGTCTTTCTGTGTGATTAATGTTAGCTCTTTCACGAGCCTCGATCTTGTATGCAAAAAAAAAAAAAAAAAAAAATGTTTAGGACAAGTGTCACCCGCCGTGCAAATGCATTACCTTCTGCATTACAATAGTAAAGCCATTGAGCTACGATTTGCAATTGCGAATTACAATGTCAAAATGTCACTTCCCCAACCTGAGTGTCACCATAAACAGTGAGCTCCACTGCAACACCTAGTTGACATCTGCAATGATTTTTAAAACCAGAATGGTGACTATATTTCACACACAGACAACAATTTTGTTTGGGAGATTCAGACCCCTGATGACCCCAAACACCCTTAAGACCCTTTTAGCCCTGAATACCACAAATATCCTTTGGATACCAATGACCCTTTATACTCCAAACATCCCGAAGACCCCAAACATCCTTTAAGGCCTTTAAGACCATGAAGACCGTTCAGATCCTGAATACTCTTTAAGAACTCAAAGACCCTTAAGACTTTGAAGACCCTGAATACCCCCAAATACCCTTTAGATCTCAGATATTTAAGACCCTTAAGACTCTTTATACCCCAAAGACCCTTTAGATCCAGAAGAATTTGTTTTTACCACAGCCAACAGCAGAATCACGGCTGTGAATATTTCACCCTCGTTGGAGATCATCAGAATAAGTCAAATGCTTTTTACTTTTTCCAGGAATTTCAAGGAGTTTCAAGGACTGTGCGAACCCTGACAACAGAGTTCCCCCTACCATCAGTCATGCATGAACATACTTTCAGACTATAAGTAGCACAACCTGTATTTTGTAATAGCACGAAATGAGTCCCTTCTGATTCTGGAGAACTGATTTTTTTTTTTTGATATATTTTTGATATTATATTTCCGAACGGCAAATTGCATCTTCTGGGCTGTGTTTGTAGTAATGCAGAAGGCAATATGTTTTCATGGCAGGTAACACTAAGGAACACAATGTATGCTAATCGTCATGATGAGACTCAATCTGTGGTTTTACTTTGTGGACACAGGAAATACACAATGAGGATAGAAAAGATTGGGATATCATGAGATTTGGCACAAGCTGTCTGAAAGTGAATACCTTGAAGAAGTGGAGACCACACGATTGGATGGACACAGGGAAGTGATTCCACCTGAAAATGAAAAAAAGTGAAGATCGGGCACTATATTCACAATTCCATATACACTACATGACGAAAAGTATGTGGACACCCAGACATCGAACATCTCATTCCAAAATCATGGGTATTAATATGGAGTTGGTCCCCCCCTTTGCTGCTAAAACAGCTTCCACTCTTCCGAGAAGGCTTTCCACGAGATGTTGGAACATTGCTGCGGGGATTTGTTTCCATTTAGCCACAAGAGCGTTTTAAGTGAGGTCGGGCACTGATGTTGGGCGATTCGGCATGGCTCGCAGTCGGCATTCCAATTCCTCCCAAAGGTGTTCGATGGGGTTGAGGTCAGCGCTCTGTGCAGGCCAGTCAAGTTCTTCCACACCGATCTCGACAAACCATTTCTGTATGGACCTCGCTTTGTGCATGGGAGCATTGTCATGCTGAAACAGGAAAGGGCCTTCCCAAACTGTTGCCACAAAGTTGGAAGCACACAATCGTCTAGATCTAGAATGTCATTGTATGCTGGAGTGTTAAGATTTCCCTTCACTGGAACTAAGGGGCCGAGCCCAAACAATGAAAAACAGCCCCAGACCATTATTCCTCCTCCACCAAACTTTACAGTTGGCACAATGCATTCAGGCAGGTAGCGTTCTCCTGGCATCCATCAAACCCAGATTCATCTGTCAGACTGCCAGATGGTGAAGAGTGATTCATCATTCTAGAGAACACGTTTCCACTGCTCCACAGTCCAATGACAGCGAGCTTTACACCACTCCAGCCGACGTTTGGCATTGTGCATGGTGATCTTTGGCTTCTCTGCGGCTGCTGGGCCATGGAAACCAATTTCATGAAGCTCCTGACAAACAGTTGTTGTGCTGACGTTGCTTCCAGAGGCAGTTTGGAACTCGGTAGTGAGTGTTGCAACCGAGGACAGACGATTTGTACGCGCAACGCGCTTCAACACTCGGCGAACCCGTTCTGTAAGCTTGTGTGGCCTACCACTTCACGGCTGAACTGTTGTTGCTCCGAGACGTTTCCACTTCACAATAACAGCACTTACAGTTGACCGGGGCAGCTCTAGCAGGGCAGAAATTTGACGAACTGACTTGTTGGAAAGGTGGCATCCCATGACGGTGCCACGATGAAAGTCACTGAGCACTTCAGTACGGCCCATTCTACTGCCAATGTTTGTCTACGGAGATTGCATGGCGGTGTGCTTGACTATATGTATATACCTGTCAGCAATGGGATGGATTTGGATGTCAAAGCCCAAAGTGTCTGAAACAGCCGAATCCACTAATTTGAAGGGGTGTCCGCATACTTTTGGTCATGTAGTGTATCACAGAAGAGATCAGCATATTTTGCACAAGAAAGGAAATAGAATACAGGATGTGTGTGTGTGTGTGTGTGTGTGTGTGTGTGTGTGTGTGTGTGTGTGTGTGTGTGTGTGTGTGTGTGTGTGTGTAGATATATATATATATATGTATGTATATATATATATATATATATATATATATATATATATATATATATATATATATATATATATATATATATATATATATATATATATATATATATATATATATATATATATATATATATATATATATATATATATATATATATATATATATATATATATACAGTGCATTCAGAAAATATTCAGACCCTTTCACTTTTTTCACATTTTGTTATGTTTCAGCCTTATGCTGAAATCGTTCAAATTAATTTTTTTCCCACATCAATCTACACTCAATACTCCATAATGACAAAGAGAAAACAGAATTTTAGAAAGTTTTGCAAACATATTAAAAAGAAAAAACTGAAATATCACATTTAAATAAGTATTCAGACCCTTTGCTATGACACTTGAAATTTAGCTCAGGTGCCTCCCATTTATCTTGATCATCTTTGAGATGTTTCTACACCTTGATTGGAGTCCACCTGTGGTAAAGTCAATTGATTGGACATGATTTGGAAAGGCACACACCTGTCTATATTAGGTCTCACAGCTGAGAATACATATCAGAGCAAAAACCAAGTCATGAGGTCGAAGGAACTGCCTGCAGAGCTCAGAGACAGGATTATGTCGAGGCACAGATCTGGGGAAGCCTACAAAAAAATTTCTGCTGCATTGAAGGTTCCCAAGAGCACAGTGGCCTCCATAATTCTTTAATGGAAGAAGTTTGGAACAACCAAACAACCGGGCTGGCCGCCCGGCCAAACAGACAATCGGGGTAAGAGAGGTGACCATTAAACCTGATGGTCACTCTGGTTGAGCTCCAGAGATCCTGTGTGGAGATGGGAGAAACTTCCAGAAGGACAACCATCACTGCAACACTCCACCGATCTGGGCTTTATGGCAGAGTGGCCAGACGGAAGCCTCTCCTCAGTGAAAGACACATAAAAGCCCACAGAATCTTGTTTCTCAGTCTGAGAGTCGTTTCGGTGCTTTTTTGCAAACACCAAGCGGGCTTTCATGTGTCTTTCACTGAGAAGAGGCTTCTGTCTGGCCACTCTGCATAAAGCCCAGATCGGTGGAGTGTTTCAGTGATGGTTATGCTTCTGGAAGTTTCTCCCATCTCCACACAAGATCTCTGGATATATATATATATATATATATATATATATATATATTGTTACTGTCGCGGTTAAGATGTTATATTGACCGAGCGGTGGTGTATTACCGCGACCTAACACTAACAGTTCCCCCGATTCTTCCCCAACTCACCCGATTCACCCCAAACTTTGGCCGTATCGCACCGCAGCTGCCCAATCTGGAAAAGACTAAAACGACGAATGCAAAGAGGAAGACGAAGGCAAAGAAAGGTTTGGAAATACTACTAAATTTATTTACTATTTACACACATAAGCAAAAAGAAAGCAGTCACGTTTATTTACAACACATAAGACGCAGGTGACACAGTGCAAATACTAGCTTACCTACAGTCTTAATTAACCCAGGGACAGAACAAACAAAAGACAGACTCACACGGGGAATGATGACAGGAATTGGCTGGAAGGAGAGGATGGCTTGGAGTTGTATTGTACAGCACGATCGGCGCGTTTAGCAGCCGCCGTTCCTTCGCGGCCCTGCTCAAAACCGCCGTCCAGGCCCCGAGCGGCTGTTGGGTGTTGTTGCTGCTGTGGCCGCCGCTGCTTTTCCAGGATTACAACAGGCTTTGTGCTTTCTGGGATGTCCTCTCCTTGGATGTTCTCTATGTTCTCTTGGTCCAATCACTCCTCACCACCGACAACTCAACGCAACCAACGCAACCACTGACCACCACAACGCAACCACTGACGACCAAAACCACACAACTCAGCTCTGCTTCTTGGACCCTCTCTCTTCTCAACGGCTTGGGCTCCCTTTTGTCTGCCGGTAAAAGCTCATCCCTCAAAGCTCGTCTCAGCTTCTCTTTTGGGAGCGTCGCGCTGCGGATTTTAGCTGCGGTCACGCTTGCTCATTCCCTCCTCTCAGCGCCTCTCTTTCTTCTTCAAAGCTCGACTCCTTGGGGAGCGTCGCGCTGTGGGTTATATAGGCCCCGCCCCTCAACCTTTGCGAACCTCCCCGATCGCTCTTCCTCCGCCCTCTCTAGCCAAACCCCTGGCTCATGGTTGGTCGAGTGGGGCTGGCTCACTCCTCCCCTCTATGACGAGGTGGAGACACGCCTTTCTTCTCCGACCCTGCCTCGTGGTCAATGGCGGTTATTGGAGGGGAGGTAATTGCCAAACGACGAAAAGGGGGAATGGAGGTTTTGGGAATGGGAATGAAGGGAGTCTATCTCTTTCACTGGTGCAATGGAGTACTTCAATTAATGGGAGACACAGCCTTACCCTAAAACACAGAATAAGATATAACTATCGAACAGGGGTATTCTATTACTGGCTGACGTGTATGCTTGTGGACTAATTATGGGATGCCCTTTGACCTTTACACAGCTCCGGAGGCAGGGGGCGCAGAATAAACAATAATAATAATAATAAAGCACACAATCAAAAAAATATACAGTCCTCATATCCGCAACACTGCACCCTCCTCCTCTTAGGCACGTCCCAGGCCTACAACTTTTATTTAGTGTGACACGTAGGTGTAGTTCCCTCTACTTTTAACCTGACCCTGAGTGCGACAGTTTTAAAACATAAATAAATGTGTCCCGCTGCTCCATTGCACCCTGCCTAACAGACTTACGCCCACAGTTAACCGAATTGCGGAATTGTCTTCAAACTATACACTGACGGTGGGAAGCATTATTTACAATGACGCTATTTTTATTTACAAAACTAACCCAGGACCTGTGATTGTTCTTTCTGGGGGGGAGACAGTCTGCTCTGCATCAATGCACCATTAAAGCACCCAAAAACGCACCAATACACACCCAAGCACTAATCGGTGCAGTCATCACTGTTCAAGAATAAAAAATAAATCAACAACCCCTAACCCTGCAGGTGATCTCTTGCTCTTCGGCTCCCTCTGCTGGTTATTATTATTGTCTTCCAGTTGTTGTCTTTCTTTCATTTTCTTACTGGCGGCCTATTTGCAATAAAGCTTGCCCAAACGTGTCCATTTTATTTATTTTATTTATGGCCCACAGGGCCGACTACGTGTGGTTCACCTGTGGGGCATCGGTGCCCTGTGGCCAAGGTCCGCCAGCAAGATTTCGGGCCCTCATGGCTGGTTCCAGCAGAGGGGCCATGCCCCAACCCATGGGGTCCATAAGTGGTGCTCGGCCACAGACATGTGGTCCATAATGTGGTGCATCGATGCAGACAGCTGGTTCTGAGAGTTCCGGGCGCACAATGGCCGACTCACGCACGCTCCCCTCAGCGCCCCGGTCATGTGGGAGACAAAAGGGGGACAATTGAGCGAGGGGTAAGGTCACAAGGGTACACATCAATAAGGCAAGGCAAGGCGAAATGCGTACGGAGAGCGAAGCGAGAAAGCTCGTCCCTACCGTACGTCACCCCCCCTGTCACCTACACTACCCTTGCCCTTACCCCATATGTACAAAATCTACACATTTACAAATTCGTCGCTAATGTCTCGTCTCCCCATATTTCTCCAATACCAAATTCGTCACCACAATCCCTCTAACCAAAATTTGCCATTACCCAATTCATCATCAATCCTCATAAGTAGGAAGAGATGGAACAACAAAGCACAATGTCACACCCACGTCATGATGCGTCTCACATTCAAAACATTTGCACAGTAAAAAATAATCAAAACATGGCATGGTGTGGAGTACCTGTCACCTCAGGTGAGTGGATGTAGATGGTGCAAAGAGACTCCAATCCTAACTATCCTCTAAATGACTTTAACACCCTTTACACTACCCGGGGTCTTTCCCTGCCAATCCATTGGCCAATTTACACTATGGGTTCTAAAAACCAATTCCCATTGACCAAACTGTGGTGCTTCTCAATTTGGGGTCTCACTCCCCCGATTCATCTCCCGGTGCCCTTGCACAATTTCTGGGCTGTGACGTGTAGCTCTCCCAGCAGGTCTACCCACCTGCACACCTCCACCACTGTAGTTGCCACCCGAGCTTACCTAGCTCCTCACCCTAACCTAACTAACTGGGGAAGACCCCTCCTGGCTCTGTCACCCCACTCGGTGCCCTCTGGCACTGGGCTACCCGGGTCCGTCCTCCGGATCCTCGGGCCCCATCCACAACAACTACTACCGGCTCCCAGAGCCCACCTGCGGCCTCACCTGGCCGACATCCTCACAGTGGTGGAGTGCCCAAACCAACTACACACACTAACAGGCTACACGCCCAGCCATTTCCACAACACTAATGCACCCATCCAAATACCATTCTTTCACCTTGCACCACAGATGCCAATATCCAACCACAATTTACCTATACCCTCTACCTAACACTTACACTACCCGCCCCGGGTATTCGTGATGGGGGTCCACTCTTGCCCCATTCACACCTTCGCACCATCCACTCCACTCCACAATTTCCACCATACTCACTCCACGACCATCCATTCCAATCTTCCAGATATTCCACACTACCATTTATTCCACATAGCCACATACACCTGTTGTTGCACACCTGTGCAATCACCTGGTGCCACCTGCACCCTCCTTCCTCCCTGGACCATTTGGTCAACACCACAAACAATCACCTTCACTCACTCATACACTGCTCCATCCACCTGTTCAGTTGCACACCTGTGCAATCACACCTGTTCAATCCTCAAACACACGGCATCATCTCATCTACCTGTTGCAGTGCTAACCTAGTGCTCCCCGTCTTCCCTTTAAACTAAGCACATACCACGTCATTATAATCCACTCTACTCTACCTGCGTCCCCACTACAGGTATCATTGTCACTAACTAATCTTAACGTACACCTAATGTCATCTTCGCTAGATCCCTACACACGATATCCTAACCCACCCGGGCTAGTTTTCACTGCCATACACCCCATACTCTAGTGCTCCTTGGCCCCCCCGTCTGTGAGGGATGGTGGATTTGCCATCCCACCACATCGGGGAGGTCCTACTATCAATTTCGCTCGTCCAAATCCAACAAATCAAAAATTTACCATTTACTGCTAATCACCGTACCAATCATCAAATTTTGCCTTTTTCTAATTTTGGGTCCAAAACACTAACCTCATCACCCGTCTACTTATTAGATCCTCTCGGTGCGCCAATTCCCTTCTAAAGCTCGGCTTCGTACAGCCAAGCAATGAACGCGGGCTCTTTTGTGCCAGCGGCTGGATACTTCCCGCATTCGGGGCAGGGACGGGGGCTTACCCGGGCCGAGATCCCACGCACCACCTCGGCGTGGAGCCATCCAATGTCCCGATCTCGACCTGCCGGCACGTCTCAACAAAAAGTGGTCGCCATGACGACCCTTCCTATCGAGCTGCCCGCTCCGCCTAGTGGAGCACGGACGCGGCCGTTCCAAGCGAGGCCCAGCGTGGCTCGCGTACGGCGGTCCTTTCGAACCCGCCGTGGCTCGGATCCCCGCTGGTTCTCACGGCACGCGGAGCCCGGCACGCACCGAGGGCCCGATTCGGCTAAAAGTCGCTCTAACCGCTAACCCGGTTACCGTCGATGCCTCACCTGCATGCTTACATGCATACGCTACCCCTTTCTTGCTCATACCTCCAGCTGTTCCCATGCTCCTCGTACATTTCCTTACACACCTCGGTACACTCATTCCGCTCACAGACTTGGTCACACACCTGACCACCGAACACTTTGGCACACATTCGTTGTTCGCACACCTCACCAACACACCTCTTCGCGCCCCTTCCTCGGTCACCTCCTCTGTGACAATCACAGGTGTGCTTTCACTCGCACACCCAACCACGTGCCTCACGACAACTCAAGTGTGCATTCCCACACACGCTCTACCATTCCAGGTGTGCATCCTTCCATTCCAGGTGTACATCCTCGCTCACCTGTCACAACCAACTCACGCTCCGTGTCACTCTCACTACTTTCACCTCCACTCTCGGTCGCGCACTCACCCTTACTCTCGACAGCGCACTCTTTCCTCATGCACCTGTCCGTTACACACCTTTCTCGCGCACACTCTCCCGTTACATCCTCTGTAACACTCACCACAGGCGTGCATTCTCCTTCACTCTTGACAGCGCACTCTTTCCCCATGCACCTGTCCGTTACACACCTTTCTCGCGCATCCTCTTGCGCGCACTCTTTCGTTACTTCCTCCGTAACACTTACCACACCGCGCTTCCATGTACCCCCTCGCACACGCGCTACGACCGACTCACTCTCGACAGCACACTCACTGGTCGGCGCGCACTTTTTCCTCACACACCCCATGGTCGGACATTCTCGCACACCTCTTTTTTCGCACACCTGACCTGTCACACACTTCACCAACGGCCTCTCACGAACACCCGGATCCATAGCAACCCCCAAGCCGACTGAAGCTTTCCTCACATCATGTACATTTCCGATTATATCGCCACTCACCTTGGCACCTCGTCTCCGCACCTCTTTTGCCACCTGCAAACTTTTTATTTAGTTAGTGAGCAGCACATCACGATTCGAGCACAGACCTTGTACCAATTCCATTACTTCCTCCTTTATCTCCCTCTTAGTTTCCCTCCGTCTCTTCTTAATTTCACTCACCCCCTCTTCCACCTCCTCTAATTTTTCCTTTACCTCCTTCATTTCCCGGTGCGTCTCCTCAAGTTCGTCCTCTAAGGCTACCGTGACCGTCTCTATGTGCATCCTCACCTGCCGGTCCTTTGTCTCCATTATCTCTGTCACCTCGTCCACCCTCATTGTCAGTCCCTCACGTACCATCTGACATTGCCTCTGTGTCGCTATTAATTCGTTTTTAATTTCTTTTTGTGTCGCCTTTAACCCTCCGAGTACTGCAGTGTTCCTTTGAACCTGCTCCACTAACTCCATCTGTCCCTCCGTCAGCTGTTCCACCTCCTCCGTCAGACCCTCTATGCCCCCCTGTAACCTAGCCGTATTATTCCTCACCTCTTTCTCCATACGCTTCTCACCTCGCTTTACCTCCTCGCGTAGCCCCGAAACCTCCTCACTTACACCTCGTCGTATCCCCTCTTTCATCTCCTCCATCTCTTTTGTAGATGCCACCCTCATCTGTCCCAATTCATCCCTCTGAGCATCCAGTTTACTTTCTAACCCGATTTGCACCTCCTCTATCTGGTTCCCCATTCGTTTGATTTCCCTGGCAGATTGTTCCCCTATTTCCCGCAATTTGTCTTCCATCCTATTTTCTAACCCCATTAACCCATTTTTCACCTCTTTTATCCCATTGTCTAACCCCTCAAATTTCTTGTCTAATCCCTCACCGGTACCCCTCGCTTCGTCCCTCATTACCCACAATTGCTCACCCTGAGCATCCATCCGGTTCCCCATTACCCCCATTTGGCCCTCCAATCGCTCACCCTGAGCATCCATCCCTTTGAAATTATCGTCTGTTTTTACCATAAAGGCCATCATCTGTTTCATAAACAGGTTCCAATTCATTGGCATCTCGGGTTCGACTACCGCGACCATGGGCGCGGCTAAATTTGGTGCCGCAACAACCACGTGCGCGAGGACGCCATCTTGTGCGTCTGATACTCCCTCAACCGCCTCCTCATTGCTCCCCTCCATTTGATCCTGGGTTACTCCTAACCCCTCCTCTAGCTCACCCACCGGCATCCGATCGCCTTGACCAGCCATGGCGCGATTTCAAAATTCGGGTTTTTGTAAAACAACACAAATTTCCAGCAGCTTGTAATTTTGAGCGCGTTAAGCGCGCTTCGGGTCCGTATCTCACTCACAGACACCAATTGTTACTGTCGCGGTTAAGATGTTATATTGACCGAGCGGTGGTGTATTACCGCGACCTAACACTAACAGTTCCCCCGATTCTTCCCCAACTCACCCGATTCACCCCAAACTTTGGCCGTATCGCACCGCAGCTGCCCAATCTGGAAAAGACTAAAACGACGAATGCAAAGAGGAAGACGAAGGCAAAGAAAGGTTTGGAAATACTACTAAATTTATTTACTATTTACACACATAAGCAAAAAGAAAGC
The DNA here is from genome assembly GCF_964187855.1 of Myxine glutinosa. Taxonomy (NCBI): domain Eukaryota; kingdom Metazoa; phylum Chordata; class Myxini; order Myxiniformes; family Myxinidae; genus Myxine; species Myxine glutinosa. The sequence goes on from NC_136263.1 coordinate 33,337,810, forward strand.
AGTCACGTTTATTTACAACACATAAGATGCAGGTGACACAGTGCAAATACTAGCTTACCTACAGTCTTAATTAACCCAGGGACAGAACAAACAAAAGACAGACTCACACGGAGAATGATGACAGGAATTGGCTGGAAGGAGAGGATGGCTTGGAGTTGTATTGTACAGCACGATCGGCGCGTTTAGCAGCCGCCGTTCCTTCACGGCCCTGCTCAAAACCGCCGTCCAGGCCCCAAGCGGCTGTTGGGTGTTGTTGCTGCTGTGGCCGCCGCTGCTTTTCCAGGATTACAACAGGCTTTGTGCTTTCTGGGATGTCCTCTCCTTGGATGTTCTCTATGTTCTCTTGGTCCAATCACTCCTCACCACTGACAACTCAACGCAACCAACGCAACCACTGACCACCACAACGCAACCACTGACGACCAAAACCACACAACTCAGCTCTGCTTCTTGGACCCTCTCTCTTCTCAACGGCTTGGGCTCCCTTTTGTCTGCCGGTAAAAGCTCATCCCTCAAAGCTTGTCTCAGCTTCTCTTTTGGGAGCGTCGCGCTGCGGATTTTAGCTGCGGTCACGCTTGCTCATTCCCTCCTCTCAGCGCCTCTCTTTCTTCTTCAAAGCTTGACTCCTTGGGGAGCGTCGCGCTGTGGGTTATATAGGCCCCGCCCCTCAACCTTTGCGAACCTCCCCGATCGCTCTTCCTCCGCCCTCTCTAGCCAAACCCCTGGCTCATGGTTGGTCGAGTGGGGCTGGCTCACTCCTCCCCTCTATGACGAGGTGGAGACACGCCTTTCTTCTCCAACCCTGCCTCGTGGTCAATGGCGGTTATTGGAGGGGAGGTAATTGCCAAACGACGAAAAGGGGGAATGGAGGTTTTGGGAATGGGAATGAAGGGAGTCTATCTCTTTCACTGGTGCAATGGAGTACTTCAATTAATGGGAGACACAGCCTTACCCTAAAACACAGAATAAGATATAACTATCGAACAGGGGTATTCTATTATTGGCTGACGTGTATGCTTGTGGACCAATTATGGGATGCCCTTTGACCTTTACACAGCTCCGGAGGCAGAGGGCGCAGAATAAACAATAATAATAATAATAAAGCACACAATCAAAAAAATATACAGTCCTCATATCCGTAACAATATATATATATATATATACGTATATATACGTATATATATATATATATAAATATATATATATATATATAATGTCGAGGCATAATATATATATATATTATGCCTAATATAAATATATATATATATATATATATATCTATATATATATATATATATATATATATACATAAAGATATATATATATGTATATATATACAGTCATCCCTCGCTATATCGCGGTTCACTTTTCGCGGCTTCGGTACATCGCGGGTTTTTCTCGCTAGTATATGTAAAATTATATCGCCGATTTTTCGCTATATCGCGGGATTTTGCGGTATAAATGTATTTTTATATACTATTATTTTAAATATTTTTGTGGTAAAATAAGCATTTTCTAGCCTAAAAAATTAAAAAACGTAAAGAAATAAGAAAAATACAGTATTTAAAACATATTACAAGAAATAAAATACTGTACATAGTGTACAGTAGAAGGGTAGACAAAGAGTCGTGCGTATGGAAAACGCCAGTACATTCATCATCGTCATCACCTTCATCGTCATCAGTACTGCACAGCTAATTCATCATCATCTTCATCACGCAAGTTGTAGTATTGAAGAGCCGGGGCTCTTGCTTGATACGGACGAAATGACGGGCAAGACACAAACTCGTCCGAGAAGATATTTATTCTCAAAACCAACTCGGGAACACTGAAAAGCCCATTTATCGGGCTGCATTATAAAGCACAACCAGAAACCGAAAGCCACGCCTCTCAAGCGTGGCGTGCTTCGGTGGTCACGTGATCAACAGGTGTAGCTGATTATACCCGCAAAGCGCGGCACGCTTTAGCGGTCACGTGACCAGCCACTCTCGCGCCGGGAATCCCCGCCGGTGACGTCACCGGCTGGAGCAAGGAGATTCTGATGCTGGTCTTGCTTGGGGAACCCATGGGTAGCTACAGTATCTTCAATGGTGAGTACCCATTAGAATTTTATATGTTGTTAAAATTACGTATGTTTAAGAGTGTAAAAAGTGTTTAAGAGTATAGGAAGTGTTTATAAGAGTATGGGAAAGGTTAATAAGAGTGTGGGGAGTTCATAATGCTTTAAAATATATATATAAAAATAAAAAAAATATGGTCGCTACTTCGCGGATTTTCGTCTATCGCGGGGGGTTCTGGAACGTAACCCCCGCGATAAACGAGGGATCACTGTATATATAAATAAATAAATAAATATAAATAAATATATATATAAATAAATAAATAAATAAATATATATATATATATATAAATATTCCATATTAAATGCCACGTCTGTGTATATATATATATATATATATATATATATATATATATATATATATATATATATATATATATATATATATATATTGTTGCGAATATGGAATTTGGCCTCCATATCCGCTTGTAAATATTCCCCTATTTCTCCAATACTCCCCAACTTTCCCCAATCCCCCATTCCCTAGTCCCATTGCATGTAAATAACACTCAGTAGAGCCGACCTTCCCCTTATTCCCCCATTAAATGTCGTGCCCAGGTCCACCGCACCACACGTAGACAACTTTCGGACATCTTGCTAGTTATTCTTAATCTATGTCAGTTAAGGACTCGTTTCCATTAATTCTGACTCTTCGTTGCACCAGAATGTGATTATATGGCATCAGTAGTGAGTTTAGGACCTTTCCCATACCTCCTTCCATCTTCTTCCCCAACAATTACAACAACAACAGAGGAGATGGCGGCGGCGCGGGGGAGGATGCGTCCTCACACCGGCTCGATTAGCGCCATTGACCACGCGCTCCACGGGGTTACCACGGAGGGGCTGGCTGTCAGCTCCTCCTCAAGGGCGGAGCCTGGTAACCCCCCGCACCCAATCAGAAGGGCGGACCGATTCCATCTGGGGCGGCGCTAGCGAGCCGAGGGCGTGTCACTCCCCGCGGGATATACGTGGCGACTTACCGGAAGCGCTAAAAGAGATGCGCCCCCAGCTGGAGAAAGAGGTACCTGCGAGCGCTGAGTCAGATGCGCCCCGCCTGAGAAAGAACGTTGCCTGCGATCGCTGAGAGAGAAAGACCCGCCTGAGAAAGAACGTCCCCTCCGAGCGCTGTGACCTCCCCGCATCTTTGGACCGGACTGTACCCTGCTTTGAGCCAAGAGTGCACCTTGAGCCATCGCTATCTGCCTTTCCTTGCCATCAATCCCCGTGTGAGTCAGCCGTTGTCCCGTTTACCTGTCGTCTGTCCGGGGTTAATATAAGAGTGTGTCTAAGTGCCTGTCTTCCTGTGATATACCTCTAGCCCCTGTAATCTAACCTTTCCTTACGAATATAATTGAGAATCGAAACATTGGTGTCTGTCATTATAACCCAGCCGGGTGTCTTCTTTTTCCTTATTGAGCCAGCGTGGCGCGGCTTCGTCAACGTTCGGGTACAATCGGGTAATTTGTGCGGACACGACGGCCATTCCGCTCGGCCCACCTTAACATCAAAGTCGTGTCTGTAACAATTGGTGTCGAGGAGTGAGATTCGGACCCGGGACTAAATTAGTTAGGCCCAAATTTTGGGAGGGAAAATCGAGCCGGAGCGCGTACGGCGCTCGACCGAATCGATTCGGAGCGCGGTCCCGCGGTTACTGCGCTCGCCGAAATTATAACGAAAAAAAAAAAAAAAAAATTTGGATTTGTTTTACGAAACTCGAATTTTGCAAGTCGCGCTATGGCGGATCAAGACGGCTGGGGTCCGGTAGGGGAGAGTGAAGCAGGGTCGGTCCAGGACCAAATTGAGACACGTGAGGAGAGCGAAACAGCGAGGGTAGCAAGCACGCAAAATGGCGCCTCGCTGGTCACCGCGCCGGCGACCGTGGCAGCGCCCCCGGTGGATTGGAACTTGTTTTTTATACAAATGAAGGCCCTTATGGCCCAGAATAATGAAGAAATGGCAAACAGAATGGGGAACCGGATGGATGCTCAGGGTGAGCGATTGGAGGGCCAAATGGGGGTAATGAGGGACGAAGCGAGGGCTCAGAGTGAGCAAATAGGGGTAATGAGGGACGAAGCGAGGAGTACCAGTGAGGGATTAGACAATAATTTTAAGGGATTAGACATGAAATTTGGGAAATTAGACGATAGATTAGGGGAAATACAGGAGGGGTTAACGGGGGTAGAAAACAGAATGGCCGCTCAAGAGAATCAAATGGAAGGGATGCAAAAAGGGTTAGAGGGGTTAGAAAACAGGATGGAAGGCAAATTGAGGGACATGAGGGACCAAGCGGAAAGGGAAGTTAAACAAATGGGGCAGCAGATAGAGGGGGTCAGAATGGGGGTAGAAACCAAACTGGATGCTCACAGGGAGGAAATGGAGCAGATGAGGGTGGCATCTGGGCAGGAGATGCAAGTGATGGGAGAGGAGATCAGAAGAGGAGTGAGTGAGGAGGTCGGAGGAGTGCGCGAGGAGGTGAGGCACTGTAAGGAGCGCATGGAGAAGGAGGTGAGAAAGGGGACTGTAAAATTGCAAGGTGGTATAGAGGAGTTGACGCTGGGAGTAGAGCAGCTGACGGTGGGACAAACGGAGTTAGTGGAGCAGGTTCAAAGGAACACTGCGGTATTAGGAGGTTTAAAAGCGACACAAAACGACATAAAAAACGACTTCATAGCGACAAAGAGGGAATGTCAGATGGTACGTGAGGGACTGACAACGAGGTTGGACGAGGTGATAGAGGTAATGGAGACGAAGGACCGGCAGGTGAGGACGCACCTGGAAACGGTCAAGGTAGCCTTAGAGGACGAGCTTGAGGAGACGTACCGGGGAATGAAGGAGGTGAAGCAGAAATTAGAAGAAGTGGAAGAAGGGGTGAGCGAAATTAAGAAGCGACGGAGAGAGGATAAGAAGGAGATAAAAGAGGAGGTAAAAGAATTGGTCCAAAGTCTGTGTTTGGATCGTGATGATGTGCTCATTAACCGGATGAGGGATTCGCAGGTGATGGAGGAGAAGCGAAGAGGAAGAGGACCTGGTGTAAGTGGTGACCAATATGGTCGTGCGTATGATGCGCCAGGGGATTTAATAAGCTTGGGGGTCGAGATAGACCCGGGTGTTCGTGAGAGGCCGTGGGTGAAGTGTGCGACAGGTCTGGTGTGCGAAAAAGGAGGTGTGCAAGAAAGTCCGACTCTGGGGTGTGTGAGGAAAAAGTGTGTGCCAAGGAGTGAGGGTGCTGGCGAGAGTGAGTCGGTCGTAGCGCGTGTGCGAGGGGGCACATGGAAGCGCGGGGTGGTGAGTGTTACAGAGGGTGTGACGGGAGAGTGTGTGCAGGAGTGTGCGCGAGAAAGGTGTGTGACGGACAGGTGCATGGGGAAAGAGTGCGCTGTCGGGAGTAAGGGCGAGTGCGTTGTCAGGAATGGAGGTGAAAGTAGTGAGAGTGACATGGAGCGTGAGTTAGTTGTGACAGGTGAGCGAGGATGTACACCTGGGATGGAAGGATGCACACCTGGAATGGTAGAGCGTGAGTGGGAATGCACGCTGGAGTTGGTGGTGAGGCACATGGCTGGGTGTGCGAATGAGAGCACACCTGTGATTGTCACAGAGGAGGTGACAGAGGAGGGGGCGCGAAGAGGTGTATTGGTGAGGTGTGCGAACAACGAATGTGTGCCAAAGTGTTCGGTGGTCAGGTGTGTGACCAAGGCTGTGAGTGGAATGGGTGTACCTGGGTGTGTAAGGAAAGGTACGAGGAGCATGGGCACGGCGGGATGTGTGAGCAAGGAACGGGCTGCGGGGTGTAAGCGTCCAGGTGAAGCATCGACGTTAGACGGGAAAGAGTTTAGAACGACTTATAGCCGAATCGGGCCCTCGGTGCGTGCTGGGCCTCGCTTTGAACGGCCGCGTCCGTGCTCCACTAGGCGGAGCGGGCAGCCCGATAGGAAGGGTCGTTATGGCGACCACGTTTTGTTGAGACGTGCCGGCAGGTCGAGATCGGGACATTGGATGGCTCCACGCCGAGGTGATGCGTGGGATCTCGGCCCGGGTAAGCCCCCGTCCCTGCACCGAGTGCCGGACGCATCCAGCCGCTGGCACAAAACAACCAGCATCCATTGCTTGGCTTTACGAAGCCGGGCTTTGGACAGGGATTGGCGCACCGAGAGGTATTAGTGAGTCGACTGGGTGATGAGGTTAGTGTTTTGGACCAAAAAAAAAAATAAGAGAAAAACAAAATTTGATGACTGGCAAGGGATTGGCAGTAGTGATTGGCAGATGATGGGTAGTGATTGGCAAATTTTTGATTTGTTGAAATTTGATGTGCAAAATTGGTAGTGAGAGACCCCCGATGTGGTGGGATGGCATCCCTGCCACCCTTCCCATGGTGTGGGGCAAAGGAGCAATAGCTTATGGGGTGATGGCAGTGAAAACTAGCCCGGGTGGGTTAGGTTATATTGATAGGGCCCTAGAAGATGACATTAGGTGACGTTAAGGTTAGTTAGTGACTGATACCTGTAGTGGGGACGCAGGTAGATTAGTGTGGATGATAATGACGTGGGAGCGCAATAGTTTAAAGGGACGACTGGGAAGCGCAAGTTTCAGAAGGGAGTAGTTAGCTGAGATGATGCCGTGTGTGTGAGAATTGAACAGGTGTGATTGCACAGGTGTGCAACTGGACAGGTGTGTGGAGCAGTGTGTGAGTCGTGTGTGTTGTGGATCAGCGCGAATGCGCTTGGGGAGAGAAGGGTGCAGGTGGCACCAGGTGTGAGAGCACAGGTGTGCAAGTACAGGTGTGTGGAGAGAGTTGGAGTAAGTGGTACGGAGTGGTGTGCATGGTGCGAAGGTGTGGATGGGGGAAGAGTGGACCCCTTTCACGAGTACCCGGGGCGGGTAGTGTAAGTGTTAGGTAGAGGGTGTAGGTAAATTGTGGTTGGAAATTGGCATTTGTGGTGCGGTTGCAGAATGGTGTTGTGAATGGGTGCATTAGTGTTGTGGAAATGGCTGGGCGTGTAGCCTGTTAGTGTGTGTAGTTGGTTGGGCACTCCACCACTGTGAGGATGTCGGCCAGGTGAGGCCGCAGGTGGGCTCTGGGAGCCGGTAGAGTTGTGGATGGGGCCCGAGGATCCGGAGGATGGACTCGGGTAGCCCAGTGCCAGAGAGGGCACCGAGTGGGGAGAGTGCCAGAGGGCCTTCCCCAGGTAGTTAGGTTAGGGTGAGGAGCGGGTAAGCTCGGAGGCAACTGCAGTGGTGGAGGTGTGCAGGTGGGTAGACCCACTGGGAGAGGTACACGCCACAGCCCAGAAATTGTGCGAGGGCACCGGGAGATGAATCGGGGGAGTGAGACCCCAAATTGAAGAGCACCACAGTTTGGCCAATGGGAATTGGTTTTTAGAACCCATAGTGTAAGAGGGCCAATGGTTTGGCCGGAGAAAGACCCCGGGTAGTGTAAAGTTGTTAAAGTCATTTAGGAAATAGTTAGGATTGATGAACCTGTCGCACCATACGCAGCCACTTACCTGTGGTGATGATGATGACTCCACACCTGTGTTTTCTTTGTTTTGTTGCAGGAAATGAGATTGCTGTGGATTTGTGAGACGCATCACGACGTGGATGAGACATTGGGGTGATTCCATCTCTCCCTCCCTAGGAGGGACTGATGATGAATTGGTAATGGCAAATTTTGATGTGCAGTTGGAGATGGCAAATTTTGATGAGAGTTGAAAATGGCAAATTTGATTGGTTAGGAGGGAGAGAAGACGAATTTGGTTTATGGGAGGAACGGGGAAGACAGTAGGGATGTTTGTTGATTTGTAAAGTAGATGTTTATGGGTAGTGTTGTGTTTTGTGGATACAGTAAGGGGTAAGGGAGGGGCCATGTAGGTTACCTGGTGGGGGGGGGGGGGGGGGCGTACGGTAGGAACGTACCTGTCTCACCTGGTTCCCATGTGCCCCCAGTGTGCATCACCTTGTATTGCGTGCACTTTTGCGCCCTTACCACCTTACTCACTTGTCTGCTTCTTTTGTCTCCCACCTCCGAGGATCTGGCTTTGGGGTAGAGAGAGAGGAGAGAGAGGTGCTGGCTGCGCAGTTGTGGGCCTGCACTTTCGCTGTTTGCTGCCGGGATCGATACACCATATGGACCGCAATGTTTGTGGCCACCCACAATGGACCGCAGTTCGTTTGCGGCCAAGCACCACCCGGGGATGGACCTATGGGTCAACGTGGCACCTATGCCATACAGGTGAACCACTTTTAGTTAACACCAAGTGCACCACAAGAAGAGCAAGAGACACCTGCAGGGTTAGGGGTTGTCGAATTTATTTTTATTCCAATGAGCAATGGTGACTGCACCGATTGGTGGTGGGGTGGTGCTTTTGATGCTCGGGAAGGGTGCTCTGCACGTTATTAAAGGCCGTCGGCCACAGAGCACTCGTGGGTTGGTGTATCGATGTTGGCAAGCGCGCTCTCTCTATGCATAACATCTGCATGTGTTCCTCCAAAAACAGGTCCTGGATCGTAGTGTAAATAGCAGCGTAGTCTTGTAAATAATGCTCCCTACCGGCTGTATGTGTAGTTTGAGAATTCTTTCCGGATTCGGTTATCCTGTGGGTGTGTTTCTGTGAGGAGAAGGGTGCAACGTCGCAGGGGGACATATTTACTCATTTGTGAATATCTGTAAAACTGTCGCACTCAGGGTAGAGTTAATAGTAGAGGGAACTACATTGCGTGCCACACTAAAGTAGGTAAAAATTTATCGGGTCGGGACGCCCCGAGGGTAGAGAAGGGTGCAATGTTGCGAATATGGAATTTGGCCTCCATATCCGCTTGTAAATATTCCCCTATTTCTCCAATACTCCCCAACTTTCCCCAATCCCCCATTCCCTAGTCCCATTGCATGTAAATAACACTCAGTAGAGCCGACCTTCCCCTTATTCCCCCATTAAATGTCGTGCCCAGGTCCACCGCACCACACGTAGACAACTTTCGGACATCTTGCTAGTTATTCTTAATCTATGTCAGTTAAGGACTCGTTTCCATTAATTCTGACTCTTCGTTGCACCAGAATGTGATTATATGGCATCAGTAGTGAGTTTAGGACCTTTCCCATACCTCCTTCCATCTTCTTCCCCAACAATTACAACAACAACAGAGGAGATGGCGGCGGCGCGGGGGAGGATGCGTCCTCACACCGGCTCGATTAGCGCCATTGACCACGCGCTCCACGGGGTTACCACGGAGGGGCTGGCTGTCAGCTCCTCCTCAAGGGCGGAGCCTGGTAACCCCCCGCACCCAATCAGAAGGGCGGACCGATTCCATCTGGGGCGGCGCTAGCGAGCCGAGGGCGTGTCACTCCCCGCGGGATATACGTGGCGACTTACCGGAAGCGCTAAAAGAGATGCGCCCCCAGCTGGAGAAAGAGGTACCTGCGAGCGCTGAGTCAGATGCGCCCCGCCTGAGAAAGAACGTTGCCTGCGATCGCTGAGAGAGAAAGACCCGCCTGAGAAAGAACGTCCCCTCCGAGCGCTGTGACCTCCCCGCATCTTTGGACCGGACTGTACCCTGCTTTGAGCCAAGAGTGCACCTTGAGCCATCGCTATCTGCCTTTCCTTGCCATCAATCCCCGTGTGAGTCAGCCGTTGTCCCGTTTACCTGTCGTCTGTCCGGGGTTAATATAAGAGTGTGTCTAAGTGCCTGTCTTCCTGTGATATACCTCTAGCCCCTGTAATCTAACCTTTCCTTACGAATATAATTGAGAATCGAAACATTGGTGTCTGTCATTATAACCCAGCCGGGTGTCTTCTTTTTCCTTATTGAGCCAGCGTGGCGCGGCTTCGTCAACGTTCGGGTACAATCGGGTAATTTGTGCGGACACGACGGCCATTCCGCTCGGCCCACCTTAACATCAAAGTCGTGTCTGTAACAATATATATATATGTATATATATACAGACGTGGCATTTAATATGGAATATTTTTTTTGTGGGGTGAACTTACTTTTCAAGATGACTTAGAACCAAAAGTTCATTGGAATTATGTTGAAATTATTCTAGATTTTGTTAATGTGACCTTTAAAAGAAACAAAAACCACATTTGACATTTCGAAGCAAATAAATTGATCCCTGAAAGTGATGTAAACTGATATCGAACTCAATTCACGGACAGTATTGTGTTAAACTTCTGTACGTTTTTCAGAAGTATCTCTTTATTTTGCACATTAGCCAAAAACAATTTCAAAAAAAACAAAATCTAAATTATGACTGGGATTACGGACAGTAAAATTACAGTTCAGTACTTCGTGTAACCACCACGAGCATTCAGGAGAGCACGTACACGTCGAGGCATGCTGTTCACGAGATTTGCCAAGGATTGGACAGGAATCGCTTGCCATGCAGTTACAATAGCCTGCTGCAATTCACGCACAGAGGCAGGCTGCTGGTCCAAGTTGTCGATTTGATGCGTTAATTCTGCCCACAAGTTCTCTATCGGATTCATATCCGGGGACGTGGCATGCCACTCCATATGCTCTACACCATGGTCAGCAAGAAAGTGTTGGATCATGCGAGCATGATGAGGCTGTGCATTGTCATCTTGGAAGACAAAGTTTCCTCGAAAGGCTGCACGAGCAAATGGAAGCAATGTTTCTTCCAGAATGACCCTGTACTTGAACTGGTTCAGGTTTCCATTCAGAACAACCAGGTCAGTTTTGCCCCCTGCATGAAAAGCAGCCCAAACGGTCACCCCACCACCTCCAGCTTGGACTCTTGGCACTACACAATCTTCATTGTGGGCTTCATGCACTTGTCTGCGCACTCGGACGCGGCCATCTTGACGATAGACCAGAAATCTAGACTCGTCACTGAAGGTCACGTGATTCCAGTGTCCTGGTTGCCATTGACGGTGCTCTCTGGCCCACTGCAATCGGCGCTGGCAGTGTTGTCTGGTCAGGCGTGGCTTTCTCAGGGGACGCCTGGCATGATAGCCTGCCTGAACCAGTCGTTGGTTGACTAGCCTTCTGGATATAGGCACATTTGTCAGTTGCTGCCACTCAGCCCTAAGCCGATTAGCTGACTTTGTACGGCCATTGCAGACTAACTGGTGCAGCTGGCGATCATCCCTCCTTGTGGTTCTGCATGGACGTCCTGGCCTCGGTATTGGAGTAGGGCCACCCCTCTGAGCATTTCCTTTAAGGATCTTTGACACCTGACCTTGAGTGATGCCATACTGCCGAGCAATAGCATGCTGTTTCATGCCGTAATTTCGTAAAGCCACCACTCCATGACAAACAGCATTGTCAAGTTGACGGACCATCTCCAGAGGAAGCAGCAATAACTTTTGTAGACGTGTAGCAGTTGTTTTCCACTAATACAGAACGCAACAACCCTTATATACCCGATTGTGAAGCCAATCGTCAAATGTACCTGTCCGTACATTTTGTCACGCCACTTGTGATATAATCCTGTTATTGACTTCTTGCTGCGAAAGACAATCATTGACATGGTTCTTTCAACAAAGAAATCACTGAAGGGTAAAAGAAACTCACCAGATTGATATACTGAGTTCAGAAAGTAAACCCGTCAAGAAAAAAAATAAAATTCCATATTAAATGCCAAGTCTGTATATATATATATACACACATATATACTATATACTGTATATACACGTACTGTATATTATTGTAATTTTTGACTTACTTTTACTTTCCTCAGCCATATACCCTCAAATGGAGGCAATGATGTGGTCATTATACAGCTTGTACTCACTATGTTTGCATGATTTCAATGAAGAAGGAATCATCACAGAAAATATTTTATGCCAAAACCTTATGGTTAAACATACAATGGAATGTGCAATATATTTAAACTAATGCTTCATGCAAGTTACGAGTCAGAAGTTTTTGAATCTGAGTTTAAGTTCAAGTATTTATCTTGAGTCCAAGTACGAGTCTCACAAAAAAATTGGTCTTGAGTTGGACATGGGTTTGAGTCCTAGACATGAAATCCATATCCTTTACTCCATCTTGAATTTTACAAAGCAAGCAAAATAAGCATTTTCTATCTTACAAGAATGGATGCTTTATATGTACATACACCAGAGGAGAAGATGTAGAAGATGCAGATCTCCAACAAAAAAACACGATGAGCTACGATCATGACTATTGCCATCGCCAAACTCCCCTGTATGGACAATTCACATCCTAAAAGGCATGACAGAGGTGGTGGTAGAGTTATAATTGAAACATTTAAAGTTATTCACATCTTCATCATGGCACTATGTAATTGTGAAAAACGTGGCACAGTATCATCTGTTACTAATAAACTTTTGCTTGTCTAGATTTGTAATACTGTTTGTGCCAGTCAAATATATTGTTGTGGTTTTGCAATAAGGAACAACCCCTCTAGTTAATTACACGACAACATGTAGCCTGCATTAGTCAGTTATTTCTTATTAAATGTAAAGATTAGCTCCCTTCCCATTGTGTAGTAATTAAAGCAAATATGCGTTGAGTTTAGGCAGGATTCAAACCTTCGTATGGTTGAAGAACAAAGACGTTGTTCATGTGCAGGTAGGCGTGGCTAAAAGCACAGTCCACGTGATCAACCACGACTGTGGTAGGCGTGGCTAAAAGAACCGCCCACGTCACCGGCAGGTAACCAATGAGAGGTCGTGGAAACGTAAGCAACCAATCAGTTTGTGGTCTCTTCACCAGCAAACTTCACCAGCAAACGACCAATGGGAGATCATGGACATGCAAACAACCAATGAGAGGTCGTGGACAAGTAAGCAACCAATCAGGTCGTGGACACTTCCCCAGCAAACTTCACCAGCAAACTACCAGTAATGCCTCGGCCAATGGGAGCCTGTGGAACATTCTAGGGAGCTTTTCCACCCGAAATAAAACCCACGTCCATCGCACTTTTCTCTCTCTCTTGCTGCCATCTCTCATCGTGGTCATTCAAGCTGGCTGTCCGACGTGCTGGTTCGTCCTTCCTGTGCTGAATCGTCATCTGACCTGGATCGTCGTTAGTGCTGACTTTGACGCGGCAGCTCGTCCGGCGGACCTTCTTCAAGCTGCGCATCCTGAACGGCCCGTGAGCTGCACGCGGAAGCAGGTGAACCGAAGTCCGCGGCTGCACATTGCTCGGTACAAGTTTAACCTGTGCAATTCATTCCCAGTGTGTGTGTACAAGGCGCCTGTTGGGATTTAGATAGGTAAGAATTGATAATAAGCCTGCCTCTCGTCCTTGTTCTGTGAATAATAAATAAAAGTGTACTTTTTTTTCCTTTCAACCTGTTTGTGTACATATTTTCCCCCATTGGCCCAGCATAGTCCAAACCGAATTTGATTCTTTAATTAGGTTGATAAATCACGCAGCATAACCATGATTCACACCAGCGCAAAAACGCCGCTCGGCGCACTCGATTTGGAATAAGGTGTGAAATCACCAGAGGGGGTTCATGTCCCGGTCTTTCTAACCACTTGGTCTCGAAGATATTTGGGTAGTGACCAATAACCCTTCACCCGTGGTTGGGAGATTGCCATTTGAAGTTGCCTAGCAACCCATCGCTCCCGAGTTTAGTCGCGATTGACGACCCCATAGATCCGGTGTCTGTGGGGGGTCTCCCCCCCCCCCCCTCCCCCTTAGTACGTCGACAGAACCGGTATCCGCAACAATATCAATTAATTCATATATTCTTCAGTTTTAATTGTTTTGTAATATAGATGATTTATTCATGCTGCAATCCCAAAGGGTGATATCAAGTGAGAAAGAAGAAGAACCACTGTTTTTCACATCCTCAGACACACAGGGCTGCTCTGCTGAGACAGTTTTTCCTTGGCTAGGGGTCCAGTGGGCACAACCTTGGATGGGTCACCACTCCGGCACAGGATACTCAAATGGCTCATTCTTTCCAATAAGCTGTGCCGACCTCGAAAGGATGACAGGTTGAGTCAACTCACCTGGTGTTAATTCAACGCACGACAGGGCCTCACACTCAAAATCCTAATATCTTAAGCCAGCCACCTCAACCCTTAATCCAACACCAGGCGACAAGTGAGAAAGGGGGACTGATACCACTGTTGAGGACTTTATAGATAACTTCATTTTGCTGGACTAACAACACCCATAACACCCAACATGGATCATTTAAAGAAATCTACAAGAAAGAAAGTTTTTTTGTTATTATTATAAGGGTTAAATAAAGTATTCTAATAAGAGAAAGTCAGAGTGTTAAGATATTGGACAGAATGATTTTACCACCACCGAACCCTTTCCATCTGGCCACTAATAATAATAATAATAATAATAATAATTCATTTATTTTGTATAGCGCTTTTCCAGAAGCCCAAAGGCGCTTTGACAGAGTGGAAAACATAATGCATAACAATACATGAAAACAACAATTGCAAAAAGACAAGAATCAAGAAAACAAACAGCAGCGATATACGGCATATATATAAGACAAGAATCAAAAAGACAAGACAAGAATCAATAGGGAAATATTTAAAGCAAAAGGAGGGAGAAGGAGAAGAGATAGTCAGGGGTTAAATGCTGTGGGTTGAATGTTGAATGCAGCGTTGAACAGGTGGGTCTTTAGTGATGTTTTGAATGTGGTGAGTGAGGAGGAGTCTCTGATGGTGTGAGGTAGTGAGTTCCAGAGGGTGGGAGCAGCGATGGAGAAGGCCCTGTCCCCCCAGGATCTGAATTTGGTCCGGATGGAGGGGGTCAGGAGGTTGGTACCAGCAGAGCGGAGGTTGCGGGTGGGAGTGTGTCTGGAGAGGAGGTCAGCCAGGTAGGATGGGGCCAGGTTATGGAGGGCTTTGTATGTCAAGAGGAGGATTTTGTACTGGATTCTCTGGGGGATGGGGAGCCAGTGAAGCTTGTAAAGGACGGGGGTGATGTGGTCACGGGTCCGGGAATGAGTGAGTAGACGGGCAGCGGAGTTCTGAATGTATTGGAGTTTATTGGTGATTTTTGAGGGTGAACCATAGAGGAGGCTATTGCAGTAGTCCAGACGGGAGGTGATGAAGGCGTGGATGAGGGTTTCTGCAGCCGTGGAGGAGAGGGATGAGCAGAGACGGGCAATGTTTTTCAGGTGAAAGTAGGCTGACTTTGTGATCTGTTTAGTGTATTTGTCGAAGGAAAGGGTTTGGTCAAAGATGACGCCAAGATTCCGGATGTGAGGGGAGGTGGATACTGGGATACCGTCGATGTTGAGGGCAAAGTTATGGGTGGATTTTGTGAGCGTTTTTGGGCCAATGATGATTATTTCAGATTTATCACAGTTAAGCTTGAGGAAGTTGATTTGAAGCCAGGATTTTATTTCAGTGATGCAGTTTGTCAGGATAGAGTGGGTGTCGGTGGAGACGGACTTGGTGGAGATGAAAAGCTGGATGTCATCGGCGAAGCAGTGGAATTGGAGACCATGACGGCGGATTAAGTGACCGAGCGGGGACAGGTAAAGGATGAAGAGGAGGGGGCCAAGAACTGAACCTTGGGGGACACCTTGGGGGAGGGGAGCAGTGGGGGATTTGCAGTTATTGATGGAGATGAACTGGCATCTGTCAGAGAGATATGATTTAATCCAAGAGAGGGCAGTGCCGGTGACGTTAAAGGTGGATTCAAGTCGGGTGAGGAGGATAGTGTGATTGATGGTGTCAAAGGCAGCGCTGAGGTCGAGGAGGACGAGAATGTTGAGGTTGCCAGCGTCAGAGGAGAGGAGAAGGTCGTTGGTGATTTTGAGGAGAGCAGTTTCAGTACTGTGGTTGGAGCGGAATCCGGATTGGAATGTTTCATACAAGTTATTGGCAGAGAGATGATGTTTGAGTTGAGTGGCTACAGCGCGTTCCAAAACTTTTGACAGAAAGGGTAGGTTGGAGATGGGTCTGAAGTTGTTTAGGGTGTCAGGGTTTAGACCAGGTTTTTTTAGAATGGGGGTAACAGCAGCAATTTTGAGGGAAGGTGGGACGATGCCTGTAGACAGGGAGGAGTTTATTGTTGCAATGATAAGTGGAGAGAGAGCAGGGAGGGAGGCTTTGACAAAGCTGGAGGGGATGGGGTCAAGAGTGCAGGTGGCAGTTTTCATTCCTATGAGGAGTTCAGAGAGGTCAGTAGGAGAGATTGGGGAGAACCGAGACAGGGGATGGCAGGACAAGGGGGGGCAGGTGGTTGGAGGGGGAGCGGGTGCGGCGGTGGTCAAGCTGTTGTAGATGTTGTCAATTTTGCGTTGGAAGAAAGAGAGGAAGGAGATGCAGTTGTCTACTGTGAATGACTGGGTGGTGGTGTTCAGGGGGCGGAGGAGTTTGTTTATTGTCGAGAAGAGTGCTTTTGGGTTTCCGGAGCCAGAGTGGATAATTTGAGAGTAGTAGGCAGAGCGGGCGCGGGAGAGGGCATCTTTGTAGTGTTGTATGTGGTCCTTGTAGGCTTGGGAGTGAACTGTGAGACCCGTTTTATTGCGGAGTCTTTCAAGTTGGCGAGCACGAGTTTTCATCAGGTGGAGTTCAGGGGTAAACCAGGGAGCAGAATGGGTGAAAGAAACTGTTTTGGTTTTTACAGGCGCAAGCTGGTCAAGGCAGGAGGAGAGAGTGTGGTTGTAGTAGTCAGTGAGGTCGGAAGGGGTGTGGAGGTCAATGAAGGGAGAAGTGGACATTTTTTCAGAGAGGGTGGATGAGAATGAGGTAGGTGAAAGAGCGTTTAGCTTACGGAAGTTGATTGTGCGATAATGCCTTGGTGTTGGGGCGGGGATGTTGATGGTCAGAGTGATGGCTAAGTGGTCAGAGAGGGTGAGGTCAGAGCCATAGAGATGGTGCAAATTTAATCCAGTGGAGCAGACAAGGTCCAAAATGTGACCACGGATATGGGTAGGAAAGTCGACATGTTGAGTGAGGTTAAAGCAGGTGAGTAAATCAGTGAAGTCAGTGGTTATTGTGGAGTCAGTGGAGTCCATGTGGATATTGAAATCACCAAGGAGGAGGATTGAGGGGGAGAGGGAACATAGCTGGGTCAGAAAGTAGGAGAAGTCAGATAGGAATGATGGGTGTGGTTTGGGAGGGCGGTAGACGACAGCCATGACTGACTGCGTGTGACCAGAGAGTTTTAAAGCCAGGTGTTCAAATGATGGAGCAGATGAGATGGAGATGAGGTTGGTCTTGATGTCTTGACGGTGGATAACGGCAATTCCACCACCTCGGCCCTCCGAGCGTGGTTTATTGACGTAGGAATATCCATTGGGTGTGGTGAGGTTGAGTGTGTAGTAGTCCAGAGGTTGTTGCCAGGTTTCGGTGAGACAGAGAAAGTCCAGTTTGTTATCCAGGATGTATTCGTTCAGGATGAGGCATTTATTGTTGAGGGACCGGGTGTTGAACAGGGTGAGCTTGATGTTGTTTTGAACAGCAGGGATGAATTCAGGTGATTTAGCCAGGGTTCGTAGGCAAGAGGTGCGATCGTGTGGGTTGCTGTGACCAGGTGCGCTGGGACGAAGAGTGAGAGTGCGCTGAGCCGACCAGAGGACGGGGATGGAGTGACCTGATTGCAAATAAACAAACTTGCGACCGGAGCCACGGTGAATGTACCTGGGTCGTCGGAGGAGTCCATTTGATTTGATGGCAGAGATGCATGATGGGGTGGAGCGGGTATTGAGCAGAAGAAGCCTTGCGGCGGAGTACTTCAGAGCCATGCCAGGCAGGAGCGAAGGGACGAGTACGAGGCCAAGGTCGAGGAGGCAAAGCGGCAAACGCAGCGGCAAACGCAGCGGCAAACGACTGCAGCCGCTAATCAAGACCACAGCGGCAAACAAGGCCACAAGGCCACCGGCAAACAAGGCCACGGCCACAAACAACGGGAGCGGGCCTTTCGATTCCGTATTCCGTACCATCAAAAGCAGATTCCGTTATCCAGCCGGAGAACACGCGGCACGTGCGGGTGTGAAAAGGCAGGACAGGTGTGAGATGTCAGGTCAGAAAAGTAGAAGCAGACCCTGTACATCCATCCAGTCGGAGAAGCGGCGAATATGCAACGCCAGCGTCCTCTCGCAACCGAACCCCATATAATATACAGTAGGATGTTGCTTACTGTATTGCAAAATAGCATTTTATAAGGTAACATTTATAAGGTAAGCAGTTAAGATAGGAGAAAGTGGGATAAGTGGGAAACGAACATAATGGATTTGAAACTAGCTTGTTAATAGTAGAAAAACAGTTGTTAATGGTAGTGCATCAGATTTTAAGGAATCAAGTTCCGTAATGATCAATTTTGAAACTGTTGTTCTTCATTGTGTACGTCAGTTACTTAGATAGAAGTTTATTACATAAAAAAGAGAAGGTGAGTACAGGTAAGGTTTTGTTTTTTCACAAACAGCAGTTAAACATGTTGTTTGATTTGCCAGGTAGAATAGCAGAGACAACTAAGGTAAGTACTTGGGAGATGAAATAAAGGTGTACAGATCGATACATAGGGCTTGTGGGTGTAGGCACAAACATATTTGAATGTCCCAGGCAGTACCCTCTCATTCCTGTGGTTTTGTATTTCCACGTACATTTCACCCACTCTAGAAAGTGTGGCTTTTGTGGTCGACTGTGCTATCTCACTTGCAGAAATATCTGCAAATCTGTGAGTTTTGTCCGAGTTATTTTTCTTTTTGGGAGGCAGCTTGTGGGGTTTGGGAGTGATTGGGTCGAAGGTGGCACAGCTATTATTCTGAAGCCAGTAGTAGACCAAGTGGCATCTTCCTGCTTAAATTTTTCAGTTTATCAGTAAGGCTTGCATGCTTCTTCTTCTTCTTTCCCATAGAGCACATGGCTGTGCTGAGCATTGTTTGCAAGAGGTGCAGCTGTGCTGCTGATGCAATGCACTCCCTGTAGGTTAGCGCAGGAATTTGAAAATTGGCCAGTGTGCGGGCGATAGCTCGCCTACTCATCATGAAGGACACTGTGGGACCTTTAACGCCCAACAACTAATGATGACAGACAGGACGCCCAGTTTAACGTCCACCCGAGAATTACCCTGCTATAGAAAACTACAATGGCACTCGGTGGAGAGCATACCTGCGCCAGACTGAACAGTTTACGATTTGTACCCCACTGATAGGCCGTATCTGCATCGGACCATTCATCTTTGTCACACACCAAAATCTAATCGACTTGTTCTTGTCATCGACCCAACTCGTCCACAAATTTTTGTCATAACTCGTCCACAAAGTTTTGAAATATCGTGCTATAGATCGTTTTGGCCCCATCACTCAATGGAATGGTGAATAATCAGGGAAACAATTTTAAAATGATCATATTCGGATCTTCACCAAAATCAAATCAATCCGTCCTTGTCACACACTCAACCTCTTCACCAAATTTCGTCCAAATCCGTCCATAACTTTTTGAGATATCGTGCTATATATTCCTTTTTACCCCTTTCACTCAATGGTGAAGAGAATCACTTCAAAAACATTCTCGGATAAGGATTTGGATCTTCACCAAAATCGAATCAATTCTTTTTTGTCAAAACCCAAATCTGTCCGCAAATCTCATCCAAATCCGTCCATAACTTTTTGAGATATCATGCTATATATTCCTTTTTAGCCTCGTCACTTAATGGTGAAGAATGAATGAATGAATGAATGAATGAATGAATGAATGAACTTAATGGTGAAGAGAATCACTTAAAAACATTCTCGGATAAAGATTTGGATCTTCACCAAAATCGAATCAATTCTTCCTTGTCAAAGCCCAAATCTGTCCAGCAAATTTCGTCCAAATCTGTCCATAACTTTTTGAGATATTCTGCTCACAGACAGACAGACAACAGGCATGCAGAGGTAAAAGCATAACCTCCGTCCATCTTCGGTGGTGGTGGTAATAAAGATTACAAAAAAAAACGTTATCAATGAAAAAATTGGCAATTTCCAAGTCCATATAAAATAGGAATACCGTCTTTCTTACACTTAAAACTATAGTTTTGACTGAGTTTGTAGGAAAACTCAGGAAAAGAGTAAACTGAGTTTGTAGGGAAAAAAAGTTTTGTTGAGTAGCATGACTTTAAACGTCAAAGAAGGGCATAAAGGCGACACATGACAAAGTCGACATTGGCAGCAAGAAAATGGAATGCAATTACAAATGTACAACCACAAGCTTATGAGATGGGATAAAATGCATAGACAATCAACAGTGAATTCACCAAATATATATATACACATACAGAAAAATGAACAAGAACTCACCGATGGAATCGCAATACTGTTCCGAGAATATGAACATTTCTTTTCTGTCAAGTTTGATAACTTTTGCAGCTCAGCCCTCTTGGCAACGAAATGTAGGTCAGCATTATTATTCAAATGAAACATTGCAGGGCAGCATGAATGAAAGAAAAGTTGCTTTGCAAGCCTAATTCGAAATGCGTTGGCAATATATTGCACGTGAACATACATTGTGATTCATCATTGTCATTCTCTTATATTTAGGCATTATGTGATGTAGAGCTGCTTGCTGCAAATGTATTAATTGCCTGATGAAAATAGTACATTCCACAAATGAAAGCATATTCCATAGAGGCTATACCATTTGTACACATTCCTGATCCCCAAAACGGTGACACAAATAAAAGATGTTTTCATATTTTCTCGATAACAAGTGTGAGACAAAGAGCATTAGTAACAAAGCATTTCAAATATTGTCGTTATATATTGTTTGTTATGATTGTCCCAATATTGGTTAAATGTCCCAACGCAATGTAAATGTGTTATGAGCGTCAGAATCATGCGTTGTTATAAAATGTTGAGCCACATATTAGATACACATTGTTCAACATGGTAAACGCTCATGCTCCTGGTTGGATGTGAAAATTGGGCATTTGCAGCAAAATTTTCTTGGTTTTACCGTAAGTGATAAAATTGTATTGAATGAATGAATGAATGATCGTTTTAAGGCCATTTTTCCCCCCTAGAGCGGGGGTTAGCCTTGCGGGCCCCATGACAATCATGGTTCCCTGTTTGAGGCAATGTTTTTATGGCCGGATGCCCTTCCAGACGCCAACCCTTGGTCACGCTCTTGCGATGCGCAGGGATACGGTGCACCTATTCTAAACAGGGATCATTCATCCCAGCAAGCTGGTACTCAATTTGCCGACCTCGGAAGGATGACAGGCTGAGTCAACCCCTCTGGCGTTAATTCAGCGATCGACCGGGATTCGAACCCAGGATCCTAGGATCCCAAGCCGGCACCCTAACCGCTAAGCCAACACTAGGCTCAAGTGATAAAATTGTATTCTCCGGATTAAAATCTTTGAGTGAAAGGCTAGCTTTCCCATTGGCTGAAATCAACAGGATGTTGATTGAGATATAGTTACCGCCATGGCAAGCGAGGAGAAGCTGGCGTTGGACATTATTTGCTCCGACGAAGATGTGCTGTTTGAATCAGATGAAGGAGATAGACATCAACCTGACATCAAAATGACAAATCAGCACAGGCCTTTCTTTGTCCACTACATTGCTAAAGTTGAAAGGGTCTAATTAATGCAGCTACTGACTGATGCTAAGCTTGCCTCTCTGGTTCGTGATGACACTAAAGAAGGCACTTAGGCCCAAATAGTGAGAGATGAAGGGAGTTCAGGGGCTCCATGAAGTTCAGCTTATAGGACCAGGAGATATTTCTGCCATCGAGGTTAAGTCCATTGAAAATCTGACTGCCAGACTCCATGAGGAACCAACAACAACCAACAACGTGCATTTTAAGGCCATTTTCCCTGCTAGAGCGGGGGTTAGCCTTGCGGTCCCCATGACAATCTTCTCCATTTTGCCCTGTTTTCTGCATCTCTCCTTGTTAACCCCCTTGCCCGCATTTCTTCTTCCACCATCTTTAGCCAAGTCTTTCTCGGTCTTCCCCGTCCTCTACTTCCTTCTACATTCATTTCCATCACTCTTCTCAACCTGTCACTTTCATCCTTCCTCAACACATGACCAAACCATCTCAACCTGTTCCTCTTCACAGCATCAATCACAGGCAATATTCCCATCATCTTTCGCAATTCATCATTTGTCTTCCTCTCTCTCAACGATACTCTGCACATCCATCGAACCATTCGCATTTCCACCCTTTCCAGCCTTCGTTGCTGCTCTATGTTCATTACCCATGTCTCGCTTCCATACGATTCCATTATATCAGTCAGGCTGCAATGAATGCATATTAAGGCTGGTTTCATATGTGGCTTTTCAAGTTCCATATGTGGCTCTACAAGGACCTGATGGAAGACTTTGAGGATGTACTGTACTCATCAGTAAGCTGGTACTCATTTTGCTGACTTTGGAAGGATTAAGTTGATAACAGGCTGAGTCAACCCACCTAGTGTTATTTAAACAGCATGACAGGGGCTATAACTCAAGGCCCTAATATCTTAAGCCAGCCACCTTAACCATTCAGCCAACGCCAGGCTTACTTCAGGGATGACAATGTTGCAGAGCTAGTAAAGTACTTCAAGGCTGTCTTGGAAAACGTTGGTGTTGAGACGGACCAAGTGGCATGACAGGGAGACCTGTTGAAACACCAACCTTTATGACATTTCAACCACGGTAAAATACTTTAAATGGGAGACATACATTTACCAATAGTGACCCACAGTATTCAATATTGCCCTGATTCCTCCTGACTCTATATACAGTATTGAAAGATGTAAAGTGACTGAAAAAAATAACATAATTAGATATCTGCGATCACAAAGCAATCGCCAATGGTAAGCCTCCCCCAGCACCCACGTTCCAATGATGGCCATATATATTTTTTCAGACCATCATATGACCTTGACATTCAACATTGAGGGATAGAGTGTAAATGAAGAAATTGTGTCCCAATCTACAATATAACCATAAAACTCAACATCATGAAAATTGGAAGAAAATTATTCAAGTTATGATCACAAAGGTGTTTTTTTGTTAATTAGGTCACAATCCAAAAAAAGTAGGTCAAGGAGACTAATCAAATATGAGGTGCACAACTTCAGTCCAGGTACACTATTATGATGCAAGAACATCTTGGAAGACCAAGCAGTCTTTGAGATTTCACATCATCAAAAATCTAGCAAAAAAAATTGAGTAAAGACGAAACAAGACGTTTTTTGTTTTTTTTCAGACTGCCATTTGACCTTGACGTTTAACTCGGAGGGGTATAATGTAATATACCTGTAAATTCACCTTATTTTACTTCGGCTATGTAGAGGGCAATTTCGTTCCGATCAGACAAAAAATGGTCGGGTTATGGTAAAAAATGTAAAATTTATATAATTAAGTCATAACCTTAAAAATTATGTCAGGGCTAAAAATAATTATGTCAACCCCGTATATGTTTTATTCTCATTGTTTATGCAAAATTTAATTCCGAAAGTCACAGGTGCCTCCGAAATAGAGCTCGGACATTGGCAGAAAAAAAGGAAGAAAAACAAAAACCTAAATGGTGGTTTAGTTCTCCAAGAGGTCGAATAAACTCTAGGGAACCATTAAAATTGGGGGCAATAATTGTAGAAACAAACCCTATAACAGGTATAAGCCTCTCCTTATCTGATAGGCATAGGGGAAGGCTTAATTAAAAGTATTTTACAAAGCCATACAATTTTACACAGGTGTATGTATCTTCAGAAACAAAAGAAAGGCAATTAATTTATTATCAGTTTATTGTGAGTTAATTGGCAGCTGGTAAACATGTTGTGGATTTAAACACCATTTGTTGCTTTGTTTGATGATTTGGACATGAAATTCAAGAAACAATTCTGGCAAAACTTTTTTTTTTCTAAAGTTACATTTTGTAGTGTGGTTGTTGTTTAAAGTATCTAAACTAACTTCCATTACTGCATCAATCAAAATAATTTACATAAACATATCATTAAGTAAATAGATAAACCACTCATTTTGGTTCTTAAAGAATCAAAATTGCATTTCAAAATTTTCAACAAAAAGCCCGATTTTCAGGGTGTGAAATTGCTGAAACTACCACTTCATCATTTCTTCTCACTTAGCTGGTAACAATGCACTCGGCTGGAGTTCCTCTATGTATAGTTGCAGTTCTTCTTTTAACCTGGAAAAAAATACACATAAATTTGGTATGATCATTTCAACATGGAAGTATGTTAATCATCATCATACTAAATACACAATTTGGCATCTGTCTGTCCGCTGATTTTTTGACTGCGATACATTCCTTCATTACTTAACCAATCTCGACCAAACTTGACAGGACTAAGGGTTACACAATGAAGGTTGTAGCAAATTCATTTGCCCCCCTCCCCAAGGGGGATTTCTCCCCCAAGCAGGTTTTCCCCACCATTGCCGCCAATGGGGTTGTGTGTTGAGGTGTATATCTGTGTCAAGCTAGCTTTATCGTGGCGTTTTTCCAAGGACGCTTCTAATAAGAAAACAAATGATAATAGCATCTAGCTAGCGCTTGCCAAGCCAGCCGTTCCCTAACGGTTTTGAATGGAGTGCTTGCTCGAATGCTTAAACCACTTGGCGATCTCTCCACAAGAAACTTGGTAAATGAACACACACCCAATGTTATTGAGACCCGACCATAGATCTACGGTAATCTATGTACCCCAAAGAGGAATGACCCATCCTGCCACTCCTGTAGTACTAGTTATGAAAAAGAGAGAGTTCATAGAACACTTTACCCCACGCAGTCTTGAGAAAAATGACATGGAAGGGGTCTTTTAAACTTTTGATTTGTGTTTCCGAGCATGATCTACTTGTATATTATTTTTGGTCATGAACCTTGAATAACATGCGCGATGGTAACTATACGCTAGGCACCGCCATATTTGTCTGAATGCTGAATCTCACATTTACTCTGCCCTCGGGGTGTGACATGGCATGAATATTTTTTTTCCAAGTTCTGCTAAACTGAAGGTTTTTTAAAGTGCCAATAAGGCGATTTGTGTTCTACAGTGTTGTAGTATATAATTCAACTGAAATAAAATAAGAATTTTAAAGGCTGTAGAAAAAAAATAACTTTTTTGGAAGTTTACCACCATTTGTACAGTTTCTTTTACACCACCTTATTGAACACGACAAATCAGCTATCCCTGCATGGTGTTTGTGTCCATTATGACATCCCTAAAAACAGTAAGTTTCCTGTTTGGAATGATTTTCAATTTTGTTTGACTGCCAGACAGGCGGCCAGACTAAAACAACTACCATACTCCTCTGCGCGCATGTGCGATCGGGACGGGATTCCGTACAATTTGCCAAATTCAGAGCCAAAATACTGTTAAACTGCAGGTTCGTGTTTCGATTCATGTTCTAGTGGTCAAAATATAACATGCAATTCAAATGAAGTTGTTCCTCGATCATCGCGTGTAGACAGACAGACAGACAGACAAAATTAGTCAACTGCTTAACACCACTTTTTGCTTCACACGCATTGGGTAATGAAGTTAAGACTACAGAATCCACAAGTAATGTCATTAACTTTGCCAAGTGCAATCTTATCAAACTACGGTATGAAAAATTATACATGTAAAAATACTCACTTTAAATACTCAGGGTTTATTTCAAGCTCTTTGAAAACTTTTATCCTCTCTTTTTGAAGTGCTTCTGTATTCATATTTTCTTGTGAAAGTTCCATCTCCAATGCTGTTCATAAATTTTAAGAAATGTGAATTATGGTGAAAGTAAAATTCTTTTTTCATGTAGTAATGACATTCATAGGGCAAAAAATCCACAAAAACACATTTGTGTATGGAATTATTCAGATAATAAATGCATTTGAAAATACTGTGTGCCTGCTCAACGAAAGTCTGTATCATTGACTGGATTGCCGATGGAGATGCACAATCTTTTTAGCCGCGTCGCAAGACGCTGGTCATAGAGTGCCCTCTGCTGTTGTTCTTGTTCTTCTTGTTCTTGTTGTTCTTGCAGAGAAGACAAAACCTCAAAGCTCCACCCATTCTGGGAACCATAGCTCCACCCATTGTGGGAGAGGCTTCATATAAACAAATATCCACCATTTTATTAACTCGCATAGCTTTGAGGCCTGTTTTGTAGGCCCGTGGTGTCTTCCTCTCTCACACAGTTTTATTTCAAATCAAATTCGATATATCATTTCATTTTTCACAGTCGCTAACATAGTTTTAGACTCGGTTGAAGAAAATCCGATGAAAGTTGCCCTTTATAGAACGAAATGAATTCTCAAAGGCCTGTAACTTCAAGTCCATTGAGATTTATTTTTTTTAAATCGCGGCATGGTCAGTCATACACCGCCCGAAATAACAGACGGGAAAATGCCGAGATATATATATTTTGTTTAAATCGCGGCATGGTCAGTCATACACCGCCCGAAATAACAGACGGGAAAATGCCGAGATATATTAAAAATTCGTCCATTTGATGACAATCGTCACGATGAAATATTTAATTTATACGTCGTCACAATAATGTGGAGAGAGGAGCATAGCTTCGTTCATGTGCCGCCACACACGGGAAATTGCCGAGATATATATTTTTTTAAATCGCGGCATGGTCAGTCATACACCGCCTGAAATAACAGACGGGAAAATGCCAAGATATATTAATAAATTCGTCGCCACACACGGGAAATTGCCGAGATATATTTTCACTTTGCACAAAAATAACATCAAGTAATCGAATCAATAGGAATGTCCTGTGCCTATAACATCGACGTTATAGGCACAGCTGCATCTAGGCATTGTGTAACATCGACGCGGCTTTTGTTTTAATTAAAACTTTTTGTACTTGTTTTATTTTTTCTCAATATTATTATTATTGAGAAAAGCTATAGTGAAACAGACATGCAATGAATGGAACACAAAAAAAACTCGAACACAAAATAATTTACACCCTAGCAACTACCAGACATAAATCTGTCAAATATAAACCCAAACTAATAATTTATAAATAATAAATTCCCACTTACCATAACCTTCCTCCAATAAAAAGTATGTACAGTATAAGTCCACCAAAAAATGCTTTCATTTATGTGAGATGTAATTGGGAAAGTTGCCATTTTTGTACACAAAATATAGATTAATGGAAGAACAAGGTGATACAAAGAAAAAAGGCACTACTTATCATGAGTGTGGCAATTGGCCAACAGATGGATGCAACAAGTATGGAAGGGAATGAATGGGAAAAGAAGAAAGGCAGGTTGGGTTAGGTAGGATCAAAGGAAGTACAAAACATTCCGGGTGGGATGGGGGAAAAAAAGAAAAAAAAGGAAAGGATAGGAAATAGTTATGTATTTACAACTTGAAGCCCTGAAATGTGCAGACCCGCTTTATTAGATGGTCGGCCTAGGAGATGTCATGGCTGATTTGGAGGCCTACAAGTCCAACATGCAGTTTATACCATTGTTGTCTTGAAGTTCAAAATGCAATTATTCAAAAATAGCAAAGGATGAACTTGTATTATGATTTGACTTTAATACACATTATCTACAGTATTGAAAATAATTATGGAAAAAGGAAGACAGGGTGTAACTAGAACGGCACTCTGAAGAGCGCATACCTCCGCCAGGCTGAATAGATTACGTTTTGCATCCCACTGATAGGTCGGATCTGCATCCGGACCCTAACCAAAATCGAATCGGCTTGTTCTTGTCACACACCCAACCTGTCCACCAAGTTTCATCCAAATTCGTCCACAACTTTTTGAGATATGTTAAATATAGTTTTTGGCCCAATCTCTCAATGGTGAAGAATCACTTAAAATTTTCTAATATTCAGATTCGGATCTGGATATTCACTAAAATCTAAAAAAAATTGGCCTTGACACACACCAAACCTATCCACTAAGTTTCGTCCGAATCCGTCAATAACTTTTTAAGATATCCTTCTTACAGACAGACAAACAAACAGATAGGGGTGAAAACACAACCTCCATCCACCTTTGGTGGTGGGGGTAAAACTGCAAAATAAAACGTGATATAATCTCACCTCATGTGTAAAAATTAATTGCTCCATAGTACAGGCATGTTTTGATGAAGTACACTGTGATTGGTTGTGACGCAAGCAATCAGAAAGTGCAACACCTGTAAAAGGACTACAAAAAGTATAGGTATTGATATCATTGTGGTATGGTGAATACTATGACTCCTGGGAAGAAATGCCACATGACAACAACAACAGGCATTTTCAGGCCATTTTCCCTGCTAGAGCGGGGGTTAGCCTTGCAGTCTCCATGACAATCTTCTCCATTTTGCCCTATTTTCTGCATCTCCCCTTGTTAACCCCCTTGCCCGCATTTCTTCTTCCACCACCGTTAGCCAAGTCTTTCTCGGTCTTCCCCGTCCTCTACTTCCTTCTACATTCATTACAATCACTCTTCTCAACCAGTCACTTTCATCCTTCCTCAACACATGGCCAAACCATCTCAACCTGTTTCTCTTCACAGCATCCATCACAGACATGTGATCACAGACATTTTGCCACATGACAAACATATGGAAGTCAAAGTGTTAACTAGTGAAGGCTACTCCATGTAACAAATTGTATCCATCTCCATGCTTCAGCAGTTGCTGCATGCACGGCTCAGGATGGGCTGGAGGATGATACACAAAACTGGTGCTGTTATAAATAGAACCGTAAAGGAAGAAAACCAAGCTTTTCCAAAAATGATGCTAATACCCCCACGGTCTCTATTCTCTACGTGATCGAAGATAAAGTGGAGATGTTGCGAATGTCCAAGCCGAAAGTACAAGTGCTATCATTTCTTCAAGAACAATGAGATACATACGAGCACAAATGGTCTCAATAGATAGATAACTGCAGGAAAACCTTTGCTGGAGAGTAAGAGTCAGCAAAAATGATGCCAAGCATGACAATAAAAGGCTTACCTGTAAGTTGTTTTCTTGCATTTAAGAACTTGGCAGAATTTTCATCATGCAGCATCTTGACTGCACCCCAGTGATTGAACCGAGTCAATAGTCCATTACCTGTTTATATTTTGCAAATGGAACATTGTCAAATAATCTACCGTAATTTTAGGAATCTGGTTCATCAGATCTTAGTCATTTCCAGACATGTACATTGATAGCATAATAAATTACAATGAAAAGATTATATTTTCTTAGCCATTTTATACAGGTGTAATTCATATTAGTTTGAGCCACTGTTTGCTCCAATCGCAAACTCAACACAACATAACTAAAAATCTTTTAAGTTGCAAGTCCATTTAATAACTACATTGATAGTTCAGTAATAAACACATTATATCACCAACACCTACATGACTGGAATGTGCATGTACATGGAAAAACAAGAGGAGGATGGGGAGAGATCCCAGCATACAGTGCCTTCAGAAAGTATTCACACCCCATGACTTTTTTCACATTTTGTTGTTTCACACTCTGAATTTAAAATGGATTTGAATTGATATTTTTTGTCACTGATCCACACATGATACTGGAAAATGTCAAAGAGGAATTATATTTCCAGAAATCTTTACTAAATTATTTAAAATGCAAAGCTGAAATCTGTTGAGTCAATAAGTATTCAACCCCTTTGCTATGACACTCCAAATGGAGCTCAGATACATCCAATTTCCTTTGATCATCATTGAGATGTCTCCACAACTTGATTGGAGTCCACCTGTGGCCAATTCAATTGATTGGACATGATTTAGAAAGAAACACACCTTTCTATAAGGTCCCACAGTTGATAGTGCATATCAAAGCAGAAAGTCGACCATGAAGTTGAAGGACAGTCAGTAGAACTCCGAGATAGAATTGTGAGGAGGGATAGATCTGCAGAAGGGTATAAAACAATTTCAGAGTGTTGAAAGATCCCACGAGCACAGTGAGCTCCATCATTAGGAAATGGAAGGAATATGGAACTACCCAGACGCTTCCTAGAGCTGGCCGTCTGATCAAACTGAGCAACTGGGTAAGGACTTTGGTGAGGGAGGTGACCAAGAACCCAATAGCCACTCTGACAGAATTCCAGAGTTCCTTGGCTGAGAAAGGAGAACCTGCCAGAAGGACAGTAGTCTCTGCAGCACTTCACAAATCTAAGCTTTATGGGAGAGTGGACAGACAGATGCCACTCATGAGAAAAGGCACATTATAGCATTCCTGGAGTTTGCAAAAAGGCACGTGAAAAACTCCTACCATGATTGAGGCAAAATATTCTGTGGTCTGATGAGACAAAAATTGAATTATTTGGACTTAATGCAAATGCGACGTCAGGCAAAAACTGAGCACAGCTCATCACCAATCTAACACCATCCCTGCATGGAAGCATGGTGGTGGCAGCATCATGCTATGGGGATGCTTTTCAGTGGCAGGGACTGGGAGACTTGTAAGGTAGAAAAACAACAATGAATGGAGTCAAATACAGGCAAATCCTTGAGGAGAACCTGCTTCAGAGTGCAGAAGACCTCGGACTGTGGTGAAGATTTGCCCTCCAACAGGACAATGACCCCAAGCATACAGGCAAAGCAACACTGGAATGGCTTCAGAACAAGAACGTGAAAATCCTTGAGTGACCCAGCCAAAGCCAAGACTTAAATCCCATTGAGAATCTGTGGAAAGACTTGAAGAATGCTGTTCACCAATGCTTCCCATCCAGCTTGACATAGCTTGAGCAAATCTACATGGAAGAATGGGAGAAAGTCCCCAAATCCAGATGTGCAAAGCTGACACAGACAATAACCAAGAAGACTCAAATCTGTAATCACTGCCAAAAGCGCTTCTATGGAGTATTGACTCACAGGGTTGAAAACGTATGCAAATGAGATAATTCTCTATTTCATTTTAAATTGTTTTGTAAAAATTTCTAAAAATAAATTCCACATTGACAGAAAGGAGTGAGATTTTTTTTACTCTGTCTACCTGCCTGACAATCAAACAAAATAAAAAATCATTCAAACCAGGAAACTCACTGTTTTTAAGGATGTTATAAAGAACACAAACACCGACCTCTGAACTGTGACTCAACGACGTCTTATTACAGTGTAAGTGTAATGTATAAGACTGCTTTAGTAGAGCTAAATTTCCGGATTTCTTTTAAACAATCCTTAAAATCATTGTTTTAATTAAATAGAAGCATCTACTTGAAAACTGTGCAGGGTATGAACTCTATATGAACACTCCATGTTATATGAACTCGAGTTTTTAGATGTTTCTAATTGGTGGAGTAGACATTACTCTTAATTATTGGTTGACTTTCCATGAGTACACTTTTTACTTTTCAACAAAATAATTGATAGTGTGGTTGACAGGCAGGGTGATTCATCAATGTGTGTGCCTTCACTCAGATGGATGTTAAACTGGCATTCTGTCTGCCTGCATTAGTTGATTGACGTTAAAGACCCCAAGGTGTCCTTCGCGAAAAGTAGGCGAGCTATCTCCGGCAGCGTGAACAAATTACAAAATTCCTTGTCTAAAATCTGTTGGGAAGGTATTGGCAAACCACCCAGTATAACCGTTAACAAGAAACTGCTTCAGCAGTATTGAACCTGTCTTCGGGCAGAACACCAGAATATGTATTTATATACAAATTATTTTCTTGTCCATGTTAAAAGGATTCATATCTTAAATTTGTTTGCGTTAAAAGTAAGAAGAGGATTATTTCGTTGAAGATAAGTAATTGGTAGATTGAGTAAATGGGATGCAGATAGATGATAGACCAAATTGTCTCATGCTGTGTCTATGTTTCCTTATAATTGTATCCTTGAACCCCAAAACTGAACACATCACATCAGTTAAATTTTACCACTGGATAAAGTGGACAATGCAAGTAAAGTAAGGTGGAGCAAAATGGAACCACATCATTTGAAATTTCCTGCTGCACCATCATTAGAGAGCCCCCTGGTGCAGGGGTTGAGATGACTGACCATATAACAAAGCCGGAGGAGGTTTACGGTGAAAGGACAGAGGGCATCTTGTCTCACCTTTCCTGACTGGGCATCTTGCCCCACCTTACTCTCAACAATAAATAATAAATATGCCATGTAGGTGATTGATACATGGCAACTTACCAATTGATGCATGGCAACTTACCAACCTTTTTCAAGTTCTGCAATGATTCCCTCAAATTTCAGAAATTTCTCTTTCTGTCGTTGCTTCCGTTCCTCTCTTGCATTATTGGTCACATCATACTCTTGGAGAAACGTATTCAACTCGATGATAAACTCATCTTTTTCATCAGCCAATCTCGTTTTTTCTTCATCCTTACAAAATATATTTACAAATAAGTTTATTAGGAGAAGTGAAGTCAATTAGTTTGTGATACCTCAATGAAAATTAAAATGACTATGTGACTGTAATACCATTGTCTTCTTCAAATTCTGCACTTCTTTTTCAATTTCCTCTTCTTTGATTTCTACAGATTGTTGTCTTATTTCCAAAAGTTCGAAATCCATTTTTTCTTCACATAATACAAGTCCCTGTAGGAAAAAAAATGTATTATGGAGAAATCATATAAAACATATTTAATAGCTCTCTCTGGTTTATCGAAATATTTCAACTGTTATAAAATACACACAAACGATTTGTATTAAAATGTGAACCTTTTGAAAGTAAATTGCACCAAGACTCATGAAAGAACTGCAAACGAAAGAGCAGAAGGTGGACAACTATATATCTACTCGCGAGTTTGTTGGGAAGCCAAAAACAAACAAACAATGCAGAAACAGCGAATGCTAAACCATGAACCAATAAATTCCACATTCCTGTGCCACCTTCATTCGAACGTCAGGTATGGGCAGCCGGTTCGTGAATGACTTGGGCAAAAAACGGTGAATGGCAAACAATGAACCAATAACTTCCACTTTCCTGTGCCACCTTCAGTCGAACATCAGACATGGACGTTTGTGAAGGACATAGGCAAAAAACATGCCCAGTCTGAATGTTTCTATACCCAGTCAATGGCGAAACTGCAAATGGCGAATCCGCGGATGTCACGGGTGGAACCCCTCATGTCATTTCCTCATTCTGGCTTTGAACTATATATGACAATAAATTCATTATTATAACATTATTAAACTCAATATCTCTATATTTTCATTCCAAATAGCATCATTCCAATCACAAAATACAAAGTTAAATTGCAATTGCATTGAGATATTATCAAACCAGCTCATCATCGTCATCGTGTGTACTTCTGGATAGGGAGTAGCTTCGTGTCGTTCCAATTTCAAAATCACAATTTTATTGAGAAATTTATGAAATCTCACATCTACCTTATGACACACGCTGGGACTCCAAAACGTTCCACCGAGGGTTTGGTAGGGCTAGCCCCAAAACTGAGGGAGTAGTTTCAAGACGGATGGATGCACAGACACTCCTGTTTTATAATATGGATACTAGCATGGATCAGCTCGCTGCGTTCGCCTCACCACATATCGCTACAGAGGCACAGGCTTGCTTTTAACTGAGGATAATAACTGTACATGTGTTGCTATGTTGTCATGATTTACACCAATCATAATACAAACATTTATTTCGTCTTAAGGGTCTTAAGGGATTTTGCAGTAAGATCCCGAAGATACAAAAGACTCCGAACACCCTTAAAGATCCCAAAGAATCAAAATATCCTGACCCAAAATTTCCCGAAGACCCCGGAGACCCAAAAGACCCCAAAGACCGTTAATGACCCCAAAGACACCGAAGACCCAAAAGACCAAGAAGACCTAAAAGAACGAGAGGACCCAAAAGACCTTTAAAGACCCCAAATACCCCAAAGACCCTTAAAAACCCAAATATCCCAAAGACCCAGATGACACAAAATACCCCAAAGACCCTTAAAGACAAAAAACACCCCGAAGATCCAAAATACCCTGAAGACCTAAAATACACCAAGACCCTTAAAGACCCCGAAGATCCAAAAGACCCCGAAAATCCAAAAGACCGCGAATATCCAAAAGACCCTGAAGACCCAAAAGACTGAGAGGACCCAAAAGACCCCAAGATCTTTAAGACCCCCAAGACCCTGAAGATCCCTTTTACATTTAAGACCCTTTCAACACTTTAGACACTTTAGATCCATTCACTCTTGAGACCTTTTATACCCTTTAGACCCCAAGAACCATCAGATCTTTACACTCCTTAAGTCCCTTTCGACCCCTTAGGGCTTAGACCCACCATTTAGACCCTTACACCCTTCAGACAGATTACACAGCTTGGACCCTTGACCATTTAGAGCTTTAGACCACTTAGAACTCTTTAGATTACAAATAAATAATATCACCAAAAACACAAATACATTTGTCCAAAATAAATGTGTGTATTATGATTGGTGTGAATTATGACAACACAGCAACTCACGTACAGTCGTTATACTCAGTTAAAACAAGCCCGTGGCTCTGCAGCGACGTGTGGTGAGATGAGCCGATCCACACTAGTGTGTGTGTGTGTGTGTGTGTGTGTGTGTGTGTGTGTGTGTGTGTGTGTGTGTGTGTGTGTGTGTGTGTGTGTGTGTGTGTGTGTGTGTGTACAGTCACGTGAAAAACTTTTTCAACATATTTCAACATACAGCTATTTGATCTTCATTTCAACAATATTGACAGATAAAGGTGATATAAAATAACAAATATCATGAAACATTTACATTTTGTAGTCCATTGTATAATATAAATAAACATAAATGCAAATTTCGCATGCGGAAAACGTAAGTACACCCTTGGCTCTAATAGGTGGTATTGCCCCCTTTGGCAGAAACAACCTCAAGTAGGCGTTTCTTATAACTGTCTACCAGTCTCTGACATCGACTGGGAGAAATTTTTGCCGACACCTCCATGCAGAATTCTTTCAGCTGTGTGATGTTTGAGGGGTTTCTTGCATGCACAGCTCGTTTCAAATCCCCCCACAACATCTCAATGGGATTTAGATCCGGGCTTTGACTTGGCCATTCTAGAACCCTCCATTTCTTTCTTTTCAGCCATTTCGTGGTGGATTTACTGGGATGTTTAGGGTCATTGTCATGTTGCAAGGTCCACCTTCAGTTGAACTTCAACTTTCCGACAGATGGCCTCACATTATCCTCAAGCACCCTCTGGTACAATGAAGAATTCATAGTGGATTCTACGATGGTGAGCTGCCCAGGCCCTGATGCAGCAAAGCTGCCCCAAACCATAATATTTCCACCACCATGCTTTACAGTTCAGGTTCTTGTGGTCAAATGCTGTCTTTGGTTTTCGCCAAACATGTCTTCTGGTACTGTGGCCAAATAGCTCTACCTTTGACTCATCTGTCCAGAGCACATTGTTCCAGAAGTGCTGGTCTTTGCCGAGGTGTTCATTGGCAAACTTTTGTCTTGCCCTGATGTTCTTTCTGGACAGCAAAGGTTTCCTCCTGGCACACCTCCCATGTAGGTCAAATTTGTGCAGCCTCTTTCTAATGGTAGACTCGTGCACTTTGACATCAACAGTGGCAAGAGCTACCTGTAGGTCCCGTGATGACATTCTGGGGTTCTTAGAGACCTCTTTCAGCATCTTGCGGTCTGCTCTCGGGCTGAACTTGCTGGGGCGGCCTGGCCTGAACAAGTTGGCAGTTGTTTGGAATCTTCTCCACTTGTAGATGATCTTCCGGACAGTCGAATGATTGATTTCAAATTGTTTGGAGATCTTTTTAAATCCCTTCCCAGACTCGTAGGCATCTATAACCTTCTTTCTTAAGGCCTTAGAGAGCTCTTTTGATCTAGGCATGGTGATGCCGCACACTTCAACAACAAAGAGCAAACCAAACTAAATGTCTGAGGTTTAAATGAGACAGGTTCCTCCAAGATCCTCTCTGACGATGTTCTAATCATTTGCACCTGAGCTGGTGCACCTGATTCTAATTTTAGGTATTTGAAGTAGTGATAAATGTAGGGGTGTACTTACTTTTTCCACATGCAAAATTTGCATTTATGTTTATTTAAATTATACAATGGACTACAAAATGTAAATGTTTCATGATATTTGTTATATTATATCACCTTTATCTATCAATATTGTTGAAATGAAGATCAAATAGCTGTATGTTGAAATATGTTGAAAAAGTCAAAACTTTCATGGGGTGTACTTACTTTTTCACGTGACTGTATATTACATTATACCCCTCCGAGTTGAAGGTCAAGATCAAATGGCGGTCAAGGTCAACCGTGGTCTACTTCTTTTCCTCCTGCTTTTTTCCCCTCAACCTATCCTCTCTCTTTGCTATTCTCTCTTCCCCCTTCCGCACCAAGTGTCCAACCCATCTCAGACAGCATTTCACCAAACTCCCCGTCAAACACATCTGCATGCCAATCTCATCCTTCAGTTCATCCATTCTCCTTCACTTCACACTCTCCACTCCCACAATCCGCCTGAGCCAGGTGTTCTCGCAAACCTGCAGTCTCTGTTGTTGTTTCTCTGTCAGTGCCACCATCTCCAGACCGTAAAGGTAGGCCGGTATTACACATGATGTCAGAACCTTCCCTTTCAATCTCCTTTATATATTTATGTCTGCCATTACTCCCTCCATCCTCCTCCACACATTAGCACCCACCTGAATACTCCTTTGCACTTCTGCCTCGGACTTACCATTGCCGGTCATTGTTCTCCCAAGATACTCAAACCTCTTTCCCTGTCTGTTCTCCCTCTCCAACCTGATTTTCATTTATTTTTCTCTGCTGCCGGCCCACATAACCTCAGCTTCCTTCCACTCCTCCAGTATTTTCAGCATCTCCCACCCACTCTCCAGAACAACAGCCAGATCGTCCACATACAACATCCTCCCCAGAATACCGCTCATGTTTACCTTCCTTCTTACCAGCTCCATCACTATAATAAAGATGAGTGGACTGAGAGCGCCTCCTCAAACCGATGTTCACACTGAACTCCTCAGACATTCCAGGACCAACTAAAACGTGTCCCTTCGTTCTCTTGCACATTCCTTCCACCAACCTAACTTCTGCTACCGGCACTCCCATACATCTCAGTGTCGTCATCACCGTCTCCCTCGGGACAGTGTTGTAGGCCTTTTCCAGGTCCACAAATTCCAATGCAGTTTCACCTTGCACATCCCACCTGTTCTCCACCAACTGTCTCAGCGTGAACATCCCATCTGTCGTTCCCCTAGACTTTCTAAACCTTTGCTGCTCTTCTCCAATCTCCATCTCCACACTCTGCCTTATCCACACTCCTCCCATCGAGAATCCTCTCCAGCACCTTCATGACATGACTAAGGAGCGTAATGCCACTGCACTTCCCCAGATTTTGAACATCGCCCTACCCCGCCATATCGGTACAATTAACCCTGTCCTCCAATCCTCTGGAATCAACCCCTCTCTCATACATACCCTCAACAGCCTCTTCGTCCAAATGACTGTGACTTATCTTGCTGCAATTATCATCTCTGTACACACCTTATCAATACCTGGTGCTCTTCCCTATTTCAACCTCTTGAATGCCATCCTCATTTCCTTTTCCATGATCTCCACTTTCCCCTCCACATAACGCGGTAGCTCCAGATCACCGTTGCTTCCTTCCCGGTTAAACAGCCCTTTGAAATATCCTTTCCACGCCTTCAATACTGCCCCCCTCTCTGTCACTAGCCGACCATCACCATCTTTAATCACCACCCCTTCTTCATGTCCTTGGTATCCTCATCCCTGTCACGAGACAATATTTTGATAATGTTCTTCCCACCATCCTCTTCCAATGTGTACACCTCCTCTTCCATATCATTCCTCACATTATCCATAGCTCTTCTTGCTGCTTTCTTCTTCTGCTCAAACAGGTGCAGCAAACCCGCATCCAGCTGTATCCCCTCTATCCTTGATCTTCTCTATCCTCTTCCAAACCTCCTTCTTTTCACCAAATGCCTTTGCTACTTCCTCCGTCCACCATACCGAGCTTATATCCATCAACGATGCACCCTTTTTCTTGACGTCCTCCACACAAAACTTCTGCAATTCCCCTAAACGCTTCTCTGTAGTACTTCTTCCACTCTTACTCCAAGCCTTCCGCTTCTTCGCTAAGTTGCTCATACCTAGCCCTCATTCTCTCCTTGTACTTCATAGCCTTCAGAAAGTATTCACACCACTTGCCATTTCACATTTTGCTGTGTTACAGCCTGAATTTAAAATGGATTAAGTTGAGATTTTTTTGTCACTGATCCGGAAGGCCAACTTCACAAATCTAGGCTTTATGGGAGAGTTGCCAGCCACTCCTGAGAAAAAAGGCACATGACAGCATGCCTGGAGTTTGCAAAAATGCACATGAAAGACTCTGAAGAGACAACTTTTTGTTCTGTGAAGAGACAACTTTTTACATTTGTCTTGTTTCAATCCAAGGGTTGGTTGTTCTGCTTTTGTTTTCTTTGTGTAGCCCCCACCTTGAGTGGCCTTCTGGCTTTGTGGCAGGCAATATCCCATAAAAAAAAAAATCAAATAAAAGATTTACTTTCCAACAGGACAATGACCCCAAGCATACAGCCAAAGCAACAATGGAACAGCTTCAGAACAAGACACGAAAGTTCTTGAGTGGCCCAGACATGAATCCCATTGAGAATCTGTAGAAATATTTGAAGATTGCTGTTCACCGACGCTCCCCATCCAACTTGACAGAGCTTGCGCAAATCTGCAAGGAAGAATGGGAGAAACTCCCCAAATCCATATGTACAAAGCTGATACAGACGTACCCAATAAGACTTGGAGCTGTAATCACTGCCAAAGGCGTTTCTGCGAGGTATTGACTCGGGGGGTTGAATACTTAAATGTAGATTATATACGTCTGTTTTTTATTTATAATTATTTTTTAAACATTTCTAAAACAAAATTTCCACTTTGACATTATGGGGTATTATGTGTTGATCAGTGCCAAAAAAAAATCAATTAAACTCATTTTAAATTCAGGCTGTGACACAACAAAATGTGAAAAAAGTCAAAGGGTGTGAATACTTTCTGAAGGCACTGTATGCATAGATATACCAATAAATCAAAGCTGTCCTGTACTCTTGCCTCATATTCTTTTGATCTATTTTTTTTTAAATTTTGGAGTACCGGTATATAGCAATAATAACAAATTTGACTTCACTGTTTCAATACTTATGGAGGGCACTATATATACACATGTGTCTTCCATTTATTCACTCATCAAGTGCATAACAAAACCCCAGGTTAAATGAACTGTCTCCACAGTACATTTAACCTGGGGTTTTCCCCTTCCAGGACTGTCTCCCAAGCAATCACCAATTTGTTATGAGCAAGGTTCTATCGGCTTCTCTAATATTCGAAATAGTTCATGCCTATTATACAACTATCTGCAATTTTATAAAATCTCAGTTCTGTCTCGATTGCTGAGTTGTACTGTGACTTGGACTTGACCGAACACTGCACTTACTGGTGTTCCCATTTCTGCTTGCAGTCACATTCATATCAATATAGGATTCGATGTTAAGCCAATACCAATTAACAATGAATAGGCCTGCAATTTGACAACATTGAAAACAATAAATATTTGTTATGATAGATACAGTATCGATGATTCTTAAAGAAAAATACCCATAGTAATAATTTACCAAAATGGAATCTTTGCATAGCATTTTCGTCTGACTAGTGAAAAGAAATATCCATGACCAAAGTAAACATAATCCTCCAAATGTACCATTTTATCCAATGTTTCTTCTGATGTAGAAATGTCCTCGTAATATTTTTGAATCGTGCCTCGAATATTCTGAATCTTGTTTTTCACTGCAATGGAGGCAGAGTGGAGGATAAAACAAATAACATCCCATACTATCTACCAAAATGAGTTCACATAAACAGAAACCATTCTCAATTCGAAATTATCTTACACAATAATACATTAGAAATTTGATTCCCAACATCTTTCCTGATAATAGTGAGTGCGGCATTCAAATTTGTAAAACATAACAACAAAACAAAACACTAAACTGTAAGCATGGTTGGTGTGTATTGCTCAACCACTGTTGTGTTTCTGTGCAACAATGTAGGCTGAGGGAAGAGCACAGAGACAGATATTAAAGCAGGTAAAGTATTTACAATGGGACCACAGTTGTATTCAACATGCAAGGGAAAGAATGAAGAGGAAAAGAAGAGAGGGGAAAACACAGTAACCTGCAAGTAAGATGGTTGGGTTATGTAGGATAAAGGGGGGTGGTAAAGATCATGGGCAGGGATGGGAATAACATGAGATCACAGTGCACCACATAATTGAAGTCCTGGAGAGAGGGTATTTTGAGGTTGGTCATGTCCCATTTATTAGCTCCCATATGATTTTGATACCCAAATTGAGTTAGGGGTGGATATCACATCTTTGGGATGTAAGAAACACGAAAGCAGAAGGTGACAATTTTTGGACACTAATAAGGGCGTCAGGCGACCCCTTAGTGACCTTGAACTCTGTACAGCTACTGTATGTTGATGTGGAAATGGGCATATTACAGCAATGAATGATCTGATTGAGAATATGTAGCATCGCTTTTGGGATGCTCAATCGATTGAGACATGTTCCAAGGCCATGCAGGGTCAAGGTCATGCACTAAGGTCAAGGTCAACCCCAAAAACTAACATTGTTTACTCTCATAACATTTTTTTTCAGATCTTCAGAGAACCTGGTGGATTCCTCATCTCTAATCCTCTGTAACTGTTTACACAGTCTCGTCTGAGAAGAAATCAGAGAAATTAAGACGAATGTCTGATAATATATTTCACTAATATGTGTCATATGTAAAGAAGGAGGATATGTGAAGAAGGAGGATCTCCCGACCACCTAGTGCCTGATCGTGTTCTTGATAAGATACTCTTCCTGATCAAGAAATATGCTGAGAAACGTGTTGCATTAGGTGAACTTCATCTCAAGCCTATTGCTGACCAATAGGGCAAGCTTATTGCATGCTGAACTTAGCCTGGTTAGGTATCATGCACATTGTCGGAAACAAGTGGTGCACAGGCTTAGTTGAGCGAGGAGAAAAAAAGAGGCTCTGTTCTCCTACTGACATGACAGCTCCACCTAAAGTTGGCCGGCCATCTGTCTCTGACGATCGTGGTCGTCCACAGCGTGTTTGTGGTGTGAAACCTAAAGAAAAAATATGTATTTTTCCTTGTCCATCTGAGGACAGGCTGGTGTTGGTGTCTGGTGCCTGGTAGCCTGGTGTTGGCTTAGCGGTTAGGGTGCCGGTTGGGGATCCTTGGATCCTGGGTTCGAATCCCGGTCGATCGCTGAATTAACGCCAGGGGGGTTGACTCAGCCTGTCATCCTTCCGAGGTCGGCAAATTGAGTACCAGCTTGCTGGGATGAATGATCCCGGTGTGTACCCCGGTTTAGAATAGGTACACCATATCCCTGCGCATCGCAAGAGCGTGACCAAGGGGGCGTCAGGAAGGGCATCCGGCCATAAAAACATTGCCTCAAACAGGGAACCATGATTGTCATGGGGCCCGCAAGGCTAACCCTCGCTCTAGCGGGGAAAATGGCCTTAAAACGATCATTCATTCATTCAATTCTTGTCCATCTGAGGGTAAAGAGGACCTCCACTTGTTGAAAAGTGACAATAGAGAACAAACATTTTTAGTATAAAGCTTAGAACAACAGATGACCGTAATAGAGCATGTTTGTCTAGTTTTAATGACAGCAGTGATGCGGAAAAATAGTATCACTCTAGCTGTGTGCAACATGCGATACGTGCACTTCTTGGGGAAAATGAGACCGAAACTGATCTTGAAATCAGGCAGCGTATATCTGACATTCAGCTAATCATGTTTCAAATATTCCCTCTCTGAGGACAAAAAAAATCAAAAATTCTCCCTGAGAATTAAAAAATTGAAATTGAAAACCCATTCCACTTGGATGGCCAAACAGAGGTTTTGCGTTGGAGAAAAGGCAATCAAACTGCGGGAGGAGCGGCAGCTTCTTGCAAGATTGATCCAGCAGTTGATGTGATCCAGCAGTTTCGACCAGAGTTGGTGCCAAGGCTGCCAGTCGCCATCGGCCACTATGAGATGTCGGTGATCTCAAGATCAATGTTTACCATCGATGGATCGCTGCTCATCCCAACCGATAAAGGCAAATATCATGCATGCCGTTGAGGCTGCACCTTTTCCTCCCAAAAAACAGCTATCAACTGAGAATTCAGAGGAAATGTTAACTGTGAATATTGATTAACACATGGAAGAAGTAGGGGAGACCGAGGAGGCGATGTTTGGTGAAATTTATCTCAGCAATGAACTTGAAAAGGTGATTGTACTTGATGCGATGGTAGTTTTCCAAAGCATGAAGAAGACACCAGGAATGATGAAATTTTTTCATCTCAAGCCAACTTTCGTGAAAGGATCAATTTGATTGATTAAGGGCTATGCACAGGTGTGGGTCCTATTCAATTGATACCTGGAGATATCTCGGAAACACAAAATGCGAGCCAAGCAAGCTTTAAAAAATCTGCAATATTATTCAAGGTCCACAATGAAATGGGCATCGCAAAAATGTCACTAAAAGAACTCCTCTCAAACTCAAAAACAAAATCAGAGCTCACCGAGCTACTGAGTGAGGCTCTCCTGGAGAAATTCAGAGAATCTACGCAGGAACTGATGGCTTCATATCAGGACAAAGTCAAGTCAACCCGGCCAGGCCTCCTACTGGAAGACATGATGAACCACACCCATGGAGAGGCACAATGATTCCTCTATACATGGTCAATAATGTGCGAGAGTCAAAACTCAAGGTTATTGATGTCTGGTCTCCAGATACTGACATTCTTATTCTTCTCATTGACGTGACAGCAAATGGCCATTTGGGTCTATACACTAAACTGCATCTTTTGATTGGAGAGCAAAATATAGAGCAAATGATGCGCATGATTGAGTGATGGCATTCGGACTTGAAAACTCAAGGGGCTTAGTTGGCCTGCATCATTTCACCGACGCAGACTGGGGTGGAAAATTTGTCGGCGTGTAAAAAAAATTGGGTTTCTGCCAACCTGTCAATGCCCCACAATGGTGCAATCGTGCAAACATTTGTGAACAGGGGGAAAAGGCCTTCATATTTGAGGCTCTTGGAGGTCAAAGGCAAGAAACATTTATTCCAGAGAAGTATCTCCCATTGAAAGATTTGTCTGCAAAGTATTGGACCAAGTGGCATGCCTCCAATATGTGTCCAGAAAATGATATCCGTGGTGCACCTCTTGGGGCAATATGGAAACACTTGAATTCATTGGTCAATAGTATGCTGAGTGCTAATAATAAAATCGACAATCCCAAAACTAACCAGTTTTTGATTAATATGCATTTTAATTAAGCTTCATAAAAACAGCGCCCTCTATTGGCCAATATTGGTGAATTGCATAATCCCCTCCCTTCCAAACCAATCCCTACTCCAATCCTGTCCCCCAAAGCCTAGTTTGCATTATTAAAAGTAATTTTATAACAAATTTCAGCTATCATAAGGAACATTCCTGTCGTTATAATTTTGATTTGATAAACTTTGTATTATAACTATATAATTTGTGTTGTGTTGTACATACATGTACACCTACAACCTACATGTAAGTAACATTAATGTTCTCAGAGAAGAGGTCTTTGAGGAGGGCAATGGATACAATGTTCCCATCCCAATTACTGCACTTTGAAACAACTCGTACCCATAAGAAAATAGTCCTTCCGTTTTTCCTTTCAAATTTACTTTTTAGCTCACCTGGAACATAGTTCCGGGAAGCTTATGGGATGGTGCGTTGTCCGTCCGTAAACACTTGCAACTTGTTCTCCAAAACTGCTGATGGGATAGTGACCAAACGTGGCTAAAATATTTGGTATGTTGGAGCTTACCTTTGTCACGGCATTTAAAAAAAATCAGGTTCTAAATGGGTCTATGGGGGGGGGGGTGGGGGAGGTTGCCCCCCAGAATAGATATTTGACTTTTTCTCAGAAAATACACACACAATTCCGATGAAACTTGACTGCAACCTTCATCAACCATGATGTACCAAACTTTGCTCACAGCATAAAAAATCGGGGTCGAAGGGATACTACGGGGCAGGGGCGGGGGCAGAAGGGTGGGGAGGTTTGCCCCCCAAAATAGATATTTTCTTTTGTTCTCAGAACTACACACACGCAATTCTGAAATCATCACCATCATCAGTATATGGGAAAGAAGGATATTCCTGTAATCATCGTAGTCTTCTCAAGAATGTCTGGAATACTTGACATACTATTTGTGCATACCCCCAGGAATACCTTTGGCTACGGCTTCCCCCTT
Organism: Myxine glutinosa; assembly: GCF_964187855.1. Classification (NCBI taxonomy): domain Eukaryota; kingdom Metazoa; phylum Chordata; class Myxini; order Myxiniformes; family Myxinidae; genus Myxine; species Myxine glutinosa. The sequence continues at coordinate 33,382,069 of NC_136263.1, forward strand.
CGCTCCCACCTTTTGTTCATATGTGTGTTGTACCGTCCACCAAACAGTGATGACTCCATCTACATCTCGCTGTCTGATAATATGGACCAACTTCTATCTACCCATCCCAACTCTCTCTTCCTCATATGTGGTGATTTCAATTGTCACCATGCCAGTTGGCTGGGTGCGGGTACCTCTCTCACCAGCCATGGCTCTTCAGCAAAGGACTTCTGTGACTCACTGGGACTGACACAATCTGTCAATTTCTCGACCCGGATCTCAGTCAACGAAGCATCTTCTCTTCTGGACTTGGTTATGACTAACTTCCCTGAAAATGTCTGCTGCTCTTCTTCTGCTCCAATCGGTCCATGTGCTTGTTAAAGCAGACATCTGTCTGACCATTCTCAGAGAGCCTCCTCAGCGTCGACGAGTCTGGCATTTCACTCAGACAACTGGCATGGTCTTCAAGCAGCCATCAATCATCTGGACTGGTCTCCCATCTCTACCGCCTCTGACATCAACTCATCCTGGGAATTCTTCCAAAGTAAATTGCTCTCTCTCATGCACAGATTTATCCCATCTCGTCTTCAGTTGTCATACCCTTCCTCCCGTCCATGGTACACGGAATCTTGTGGTGAGGCTATTGCCCAGAAACAACTTGCTTTCGTCTCCTGGAAAGCAAATCCAACGGAAGGAAATCTCATTTCCTTTCACAAAGCCCGAAACAAGTGTGTGTCCACCCTCAGGAGAGCCAGGAAACAATATCTCTCCGTTCTCAGGACAGAACTCTCTTATCTGTCTCCCTCTTCCAAATCCTGGTGGCGTCTGGTCAAATCTGTTTCTGGTGTTTGTTCCCCCTCCATCCCCTCCCTCACCTCAAATGGCCACATGGCTGACTCCGCACGTGAAAAATCTGAATGCCTCAACCTTGTGTTTGCCTCTAAATCTTGTGTCCAAAACCCATCCCTCTCTGTACCCACCGTACCCAGTCGTACCCAGCTGCTCCTGGATTCTGTGTCCTTTCCTCCTGACAAGGTGGAAAAGTTTCTGTCAATCCTCGACTCTAATTCTGCAACTGGACCTGACGGCATCAGCCCACGGGTCCTAAAATCCTGTTCTTCCGCTCTTTCACTCCCTCTCCCTGTTCTCTTCACCCTCTCTTTTGCTCAAGGTCATCTGCCATCTGCTTGGAAATCTGCCAACATCACCGCTTTGCACAAAAAAGGTGCAAAAACATATCCCAGCAACTACAGACCAATCAGCCTTCTCCCAATTATCAGCAAAGTCATGGAATCCATCATTGCTTCAGATATGAAATCTTTCCTCTTCTCCAATGGCTTGATCTCTGATCATCAATTTGGTTTCAGACCTGGTCACTCTACTCTGGACATGCTGCTTCTGCTTTCTCAACAATGGATGGAGGTCCTCAATGCCAAACAGGATATTAGAGCTGTCTCCCTTGACATATCACGTGCCTTCGATACGGTCTGGCACCCCGCTCTGCTCACCAAACTCTCCTCTTTTGGTATCCATGGAAATCTCGACGCATGGCTGGCGGACTTCCTCTCTAGTCGTAGTCAACGTGTGGCTGTGGCCCTGACTGTGTTTCTCTCATCTCCTCTTCCTGTTCAGGCTGGAGTTCCCCAAGGCAGTGTTCTGGGCCCTGTGCTTTTTCTGGTCTTCATCAATGATCTCTCTGACTCTCTTGAAAATCCTCTCTATCTCTTTGCTGATGACTCTCCTCTCTATCGCTCCATTCTTCATCCCTCAGATCGGCAGTCTGCAGCCTCCTCACTCTCTGCAGACCTGGACAAAATCACAGACTGGGCAAACAAGTGGAACATGTCTTTCAATCCTGACAAATCTCACACTCTTATGATGTCTCTCCGAAAAGACCGACTGGACAACCCTCCCATCCACTTTCTGAATAATCCTCTCCAAGAAGTTCTGTCACTCAAGCTTTTGGGTCTCACTATCTGCCAGGATCTCTCCTGGGAAAACCACATTTCAAATCTGGCCTCCAAAGCCAGTCGCCGACTGGGCATCCTCCGTCGTGCGAAGTCCTTCCTTGGCACACCTGAGCTCCTCACCACATACAAGGCTTTCATCCACAGCCCAATGGAATACTGTTCTCCCCTATGGGCCGGTGCTCCTGCCTCACACCTAGCTCGGCTTCACACTGTTGAAACCAAAGCTTTCAGAATTATTGGAATCTCCAGCGATGAAGCTAACTCCAAGGGCCTCTCACTCACTCACCACAGGCAGGTTGGTGGTCTTTCTGTCTTCTACCGACTCCTCTCCGGCCTTGCTCCCCCAGCTCTCTCTGTTCTCTGTCCCCCCAATATTCCTTCAGGTCGCACAAGATCTGCCTGCAACCCTCTTATGGTTAAACTGCCAAAATCAAGACTCTCTGCTCACCTTCACTCCTTCATTCCTCTTTTCTCCCGCCTCTGGAACAAACTCCCTCACTCTCTTCAATCCCACTCCACCCTCCAGGTCTTTAAAACAGCTGTTCACCACCATATCTTATCTTCCCCCAGCCAAAACCTTGATCTTTTCTACCCCCGCTAATTTCACCCCAATTCCACTTTTCTGAAATACCAACTTCTGTCCTGGAAGTCCTTGGTGTCCTTGTATTTTATACTTCTCCCCCCCCCCCCCCCCCCTTCCCACGCCTCCTCCCCCCAAGCCCTCTCACTCCCACACATCTCCCTGCTGTCAAATGTTGTGTGCTCTCAAGTGTTTGTGTGCTTCCCCTTCTCTCCCCATCTTGTCTTCCGCTCCCTCTTTTTATATATTTTGCTTGTCTGGTTGATTTGTTTGTGAAGTAAATGTCAGCTCTTTCACGAGCCTCGATTCAGTATACAAAAAAAACAAAAAAAAAAACGTTGGGGACTGTCGGTCAAGACCATTGATTCCACCAATGAATGTCAAGTTTGACCACAAAAGATTGAATAGATTTTCCTTCAACCACACTTTCAGGGAGATGGTTCCAGTCCGTCCCAATCCTCCGACTAAAGAACTTGCTTCTGATACCCAGTCTCGACCTGTGTCTGTGCAGCTTGAATGCGTGCCCTCGGGTACTTTCTCTGTTGGTACTTCGCCTGCCACGATCTCGTAAACTGTGATCTTGTCACCTCTTCTTCGTGTATTGTGCAGAGAGTGGAGATTTAGGCCTTGTACTCGATGCTCATACATCATCCTCTTCGCCGCAACCTCTCGATCTTGTCCCCGTCCGTTTTGTATCTCATATTCCAAAGGATATTGCCATAATTGAGGAGTGGTATAACCAGGGGTGACTGAACTACAGGGAGAATCTCTTTTGTCAAATTCCTAAATGTCCTTTTGATAATTCCAAGGATCTGGTTTGATTTTAGTAGTCAGAGGAATTTGTGGAATTTGTTCCCTTCCCTTGTGGAATTGGGTGGTCCATCTTTATTTTATTTTTTTGAAATGTCATGTTCTCACCCTCCAGAACTGTTCCAATACCTAAAAAACACTGCTGGTGAAATAAAAATGAAATTGAATAATATTTATGGGTAGCTCATTGCCATCAAAGTTTCCCCATATGGTCTTCCACTAACGTCTTACAATACCATGGACACTGAAACAGTTTCTGATTGTCGCATACTTTTACAGGAATTTTAAGTTGAGTTATGAATACCCTGCATGCCTTGTTGATGTTTTATGAAGCAAAATATGTTTTGAGGGGTCTATGCAGTATGCATTGTACCCTATAGAGTAGGCTGGTCGGAGCATGTGTGTTAATTGAACAAGGACTGGGCACCGAACTGCTATTTCTTGCTTGTCACCACCACATACTTGAAATTGTGATTGGAGCAGTGTTTGTGAGCTGCATGGGGCCCTCCTCTGGACCAGAGATCTTAATCTTAACTGTGTGTAATCTTTCTGGGTGGAGTTCCTGCAAAAGGAGTCCGGTTCATGGCCCCAGGCCATGCACCATGCCCGTTGGATGTCAAAGGTCATCTATAGCCTGAAGGTTTGGATGTTCAGAAGTCAGTTCAAACTCACTAGCAAAGAGCAGAAAGGACTGAGAGACATTGCCATCTTCACCATCCGTATTTACATCAGAGCATGGATGACAGCTCCTCTTGCGGCTTCTGCCCCAAACAGTGATTTGCTTCTTCTAAAATCTCTGTTGCAGTACAAAGATGTAAACCAAGCAATTTCGAAGGCAGCAACCATGAAACTAGCAGGCCATCTGTGGTACTTATCAGAGGACCTGATTGGTCTTGCATTTTTTGACAAGAATGTGCCTGCAGCTGTGAAACAACAAATGATCCTCGCACTGGAGAATGAAGGACAAGGAGATCTTCCGAAGCGCATCCAAGTTGATCTGGGAAATATTCAGGAAAGTGGTTTGGAAGACTTTGTTACACAGAAATCCCGCATGCTTTTTGAAAAGATGGACCTTCCTGACAGTTTTCTGGAAGCAGACCCAGAGACTTGGGAAGACCGAGACGATTTTAAAGCAGCGTGTGAGACTGTGAAGGCCATGAAAGTGGTAAATGACCATGCGGAACGAGGAGTTGCACTAATTCAGGAGTTCAGTGGACTGCTGACACATGATGAAGATCAACTTCAGTTCCTGCTGCAGGTTGTGCAGGAACACAGGAAAACATTCCCTGACAGCAACAAGAAGACCCCTAACTGGAAAAGACTGAATAACCAGCTGGTAGATGTGTTTAGAATTTGTATGTACTGTATGTGTAATTTGTGTATTGCGTTATATACCAATTTCACCTGTATAGTGTATAGACTATATATACTGAAATTTCAAGTTAGTTGAGCTACCTCTAAATATTAAAATAGATCCCTAAAACTTCACACACAGTGTTTTTATGACCAAAGGAATTATGGATGGTGAGAACATTAAAAAGTTGTTACAATTTTTTTCTCATATTATTCTGGACCACCCAATTGTGGAATTTGAACTCTGAATCTATCACCACCTCAAAGTCCTTCTGTTCTTGTACTTCCTGGAAGTCTATTCCACTCATCTGATAAGCAGTCAATGTGTTTGATCTTCAGACATGTAGTACTTGGCATCTGTTTGAGTTGAAACGGAGTTTCCATTTGTCTGAACATTTTTTGCTTCATTCAAATATTCTTGCATCGAGTCCTTTTGACTTTGGCTTTTTACTGGACCAATGATTTTTGTGTCATCAGCACAGTTTATGAGCCCATCTGATATACACTACATTACCAAAAGTATGTGGACACCCGAACATCGAACATCTCCTTCCACAATCATGGTCATTAATAGGGAGTTTGTCCTCCCCTCCCCTCCCCCCCCCCCCCCCTTTGCTGCGATAACAACCTCCACTCTTCTGGGAAGGCTTTCCACTAGTTGTTGGAACATTGCTGCAGGGATTTGCTTCCATTCAGCCACAAGAGCATTAGTGAGGTCGGGCACTGATGTTGGGCGATTAGGCCTGGCTCGCAGTCGGCATTCCAATTCATCCCAAAGGTGTTCGATGGATTTGAGGTCAGGGCTCTGTGCAGGCCAGTCAAGTACTTCCACACCGATCTTGACAAACCATTTCTGTATGGACCTCACTTTGTGCACGGGGGCATTGTCATGCTGAAACAGGAAAGGGCCTTCCCCAAACTGTTGCCACAAGGTTGGAAGCACACAATTGTATAGAATGTCATTGTATGCTGTAGCATTAAGATTTCCATTCACTGGAACTAAGGGGCTGAGCCCGAACCATGAAAAACAGCCCCAGACCATTATTCCTCCTCCACCAAACTTTACAGTTGCCACTATGCATTCGGGCAGGTAGCGTTCTCCTGGCATTCGCCAAACCCAGATTCGTCCGTCAGACTGCCAGATGGTGGAGCGTGATTCATCACTCCAGAGAACGCATTTCCACTGCTCCAGAGTCCAATGGTGGCAAGCTTTAAACCACTCCAGCCGACGCTTCGCATTGCACATGATGATCTTAGGCTTGTGTGCGGCTGCTTGACCATGGAAACACAATTCCTGAAGCTCCCGACAAACAGTTGTCGTGCTGACATTGCTTCCAGAGGCAGTTTGGAACTCGGTAGAGTGTTGCAACCAAGGACAAACTATTTTTTACGCGCTACGTGCTTCAGCACTAGACGGTCCTGTTCTGTGAGCTTGTGTGGCCTACCACTTCCTGGCTGAGCTGTTGTTGCTCCTAGATGTTTCCACATTCACAATAACAGCACTTATAGTTGACCGGGGCAGCTCTAGCAGAGCAGAAATTTGACAAACTGATTTGTTGGAAAGGTGGCATCCTATGACGGTGCCACGTTGAAAGTCATTGAGCTCTTCAGTACGGCCCATTATATTGCCAATGTTTGTCTATGTTGCATGGCTGTATGCTTGATTATATATATACCTGTCAGCAATGGGTGTGGCTGAAACAGCCGAATCCACTAATTAGAAGGGGTGTCCGCATACTTTTGGACATGTAGTGTATCAATGATATATAAGCAGCACGACACGGATATAATAATCATCTATCTATTATTTTGTCAGCACCATCATCTATAAATAGTTTCCACCTCAGCACAAGATAGAAATTTCTTTCAGCTCTTTCTGGAAAAAGGCAAACACTTGAAACTGCACTAGAAGTAGAACCAAATGCACTGTTTTCTCGGAAAATATGTTATTAGCAAAATCATTCCGTTATTTTATATATAGGCCTAGTCTATTCATCCAAACCTTCAGTGAGTTGAAATCTGCCATCCAGTGCTCTTTGTTCAGAATGAATTATTTCCTCAAAAATCGATTCAATGTTCATCGTTGGTCGGCGTTGGCGCGAAAACACGTTGAAACGATTTCCACAGAGAAAAGGATTTGATTTATCAATCAATTGGTAAATTGATTTATTGTGGTCCAAAATCATTAAATTTATTAGCCCAAAATAATTTTAAGCAATCATTTAACAAGCATAGATGAGAGAGGAAAAGGGGGAACAAACAAACAAATTATTAATCGAACAAAATTCCGAAGGCTCTACCGCTGATTATTCTGCCATGGCCAGCGTAAAATGTACATGTTTATTTTAAATGGAGATTGGAGATATAGAACTTTAACACCGTAGGAAGCCATTTGGCCGATAAAACTTGCGCTGTATCAACACGGTTAAACATAACTCTAACAATCAACTTAAATTAACTTCGGGAGGAGTGGTGATGAGAACTGTGGGGCAGACAGACATCAGCAGCAGGACGTTGGCACAATAAGCGTTTATTGTGTCACAATGTGGTGCATCCTGATGTTGATGTAACTTGCACAGATGCACTTTATGGGTGTAGACACATGGTTGCTTTCGGGTGTGCTTTCCTTTGTAAATGGTCTCATGAAGGCCAACAAATTGGATAGATTAGTAGACACAAGGGTATAGGACTATAGGTTCAAGGTGGCTTGTTACCTGGGGACTTGAGTATTCCCTGGAAACACCGTTCCATAGATTCACAAACTTTAACTATGCTTTGTGATGCCATAACCAGACAAGCAGGGTTCCAGTCAAGCTAGTGGGTATGCCGTCCTTATTGGGAGTACCAAGATGGCGGCCGGTGACTTTGTTTTTGCAGCAAATCGGTCATTCAGGACACGACAAATTATATATACCAGCAACGGTACCCGCCCTCCGGGCGGGGCTTCAATTGGGGGGCCCAAATGAAACGGCAAAATATCAGAAATTGAAGGCTTTTTTATTTTAAACAATTTATATAAACATCCGTTAAATCATATCACACACAAATCATAAAAATCTAAACCGTATTTGTAGAATTTCAATAAAAGCCACATCACTGTTCATATTGGTAAATATTATTCCATGGTGTTTGGAAAAACCGGAAAATTGAAAAAAAAAAATTAAACCACTATAGTCTATTTTACTCCAAGGGGCCCAGGATTACCCACCGAAAATTTCAATGTGATCGGTTCAGCCGTTTTTGTGGTACCTGGGAACGGAGAGACGGACAGACATTTGGTGAATTATAGTAAGATACATTTTTCGATGTTTTTCATCTTTTTAGCCGCGTCGCAAGACGCTGGTCATAGAGTGCCCTCTGCTGTTGTTGTTGTTCTTCTTCTTGTTCTTGTTGTTCTTGCAGAGAAGACAAAACCTCAAAGCTCCACCCATTCTGGGAACCATAGCTCCACCCATTGTGGGAGAGGCTTCATATAAACAAATATCCACCATTTTATTAACTCGCATAGCTTTGAGGCCTGTTTTGTAGGCCCGTGGTGTCTTCCTCTCTCACAGTTTTATTTCAAATCAAATTCGATATATCATTTCATTTTTCACAGTCGCTAACATAGTTTTAGACTCGGTTGAAGAAAATCCGATGAAAGTTGCCCTTTATAGAACGAAATGAATTCTCAAAGGCCTGTAACTTCAAGTCCATTGAGATTTTTTTTTTTAAATCGCGGCATGGTCAGTCATACACCGCGCGAAATAAGAGACGGGAAAATGCCGAGATATATATATTTTGTTTAAATCGCGGCATGGTCAGTCATACACCGCCCGAAATAACAGACGGGAAAATGCCGAGATATATTAAAAATTCGTCCATTTGATGACAATCGTCACGATGAAATATTTAATTTATACGTCGTCACAATAATGTGGAGAGAGGAGCATAGCTTCGTTCACGTGTCGTCACATACGGGAAATTGCCGAGATATATATTTTTTAAATCGCGGCATGGTCAGGCATACACCGCCCGAAATAACAGACGGGAAAATGCCGAGATATATAAAAAATTCGTCCATTTGATGACAATCGTCACGATGAAATATTTAATTTATACGTCGTCACAATAATGTGGAGAGAGGAGCATAGCTTCGTTCACGTGTCGTCACATACGGGAAATTGCCGATATATATTTTTTTTCAATCGCGGCATGGTCAGTCATACACCGCCTGAAATAACAGACGGGGAAATGCCGAGATATATTAAAAATTCGTCGCCACACGGGAAATTGCCGAGATATATTTTCACTTTGCACAAAAATAACATCAAGTAATCGAATCAATAGGAATGTCCTGTGCCTATAACATCGACGTTATAGGCACAGCTGCATCTAGGCATTGTGTAACATCGACGTTATAGGCACAGCTGCATCTAGGCATTGTGTAACATCGACGCGGCTTTTGTTTTAATTAAAACTTTTTGTACTTGTTTCTTTAAATAATGTGTGTGGTGCAATAAAATAGGTCTACTGGATCCAATGGATGGGTGTGATGGAATCATGGGTGTTTTTGGAATAATGCCTGTGGTGCATCAGATGAATGTGGTCGAATAATGGGTGTGGTGCAATAATGGTTATTGTATGTGACAATAACTGCGTGGCTCCTGTGACGGTGCATAATACACGTGAAGGATCCATGGGAAGTCGGGAATGTGAACCAAACACCTTTGGCCGGCAACATGTTCAATGGACGCAGATTCGTTAACTGCCGATTGTGTTGAATGTGTTAGACGCGCACACAGGTATAAGGTATCGCACACAGGTATGAGGAATCGATGGCTTCATCCTTGAACCTGTCAATTTCAGTTCCCTGTATTTAGTTGTGAATGACGTATGCCGCCATTGTGTTTGACATCATGGAATAATGTGCACGTCTGTACGACACAGGGAATTGTGTTCAAACAGATACATTATGGAGTGGTCACTGTTACGGACTGCCAGGATGACTGTTTTTCGGTTTGTTTGTTTGTTTGTGAACAAAATATCTCAAAAAGTTGTGGACGGATTCGGACGAAATTTGGCAGAGATGTAACGTATGTGACAAGGACAAAATGATTAGATTTTGGTGAAGATCCGGATCCGGCTCCGGCTAGTAGAAATTTTTAAAATGATTCTTCACCATTGGGAGATAGGGCCAAAAAACGATACATAGCAGGAGATCTCAAAAGGTTGTTGACGGATTTGGACGAAACTTGGTGGACAGGTTGGGTATCTGACGAGGACGATTCGATTAGATTTTGGTGAAGATCTGAATATGGATTCGGATATGAGGATTATTTAATTTTTAAGTGAACTCAAGTCAACTCTCACTTGAGTGACTCTCACTCTCACTCAAGAACTCTCACTCAAGAATGAACTCTCAAACCTGTCTCCTTCCTCCAAATCCTGGTGGCGTCTGGTCAAATCCGTTTCTGGTGTTTGTTCCCCCTCCATCCCCTCCCTGACCTCAAATGGCCACACAGTTGACATCGCACGTGACAAAGCCGAATGCCTCAACTCTGTGTTTGCCTCAAAATCTTGAGTTCCAAACCCATCTCTCTCTGTTCCCACCTTTCCCAGTCGAACCCAACTGCTCCTGGACTCTGTGTCCTTCTCTCCTGACAAGGTGGAGGAGTTTTTGTCTAACCTCGACTCTGATTCTGCAACTGGACCAGACGGCATCAGCCCACGGGTCCTAAAATCCTGCTTTGCCGCTCTATCTCACCCTCTCTCTGTTCTTTTCACCCTCTCTTTTGCTCAAGGTCATCTGCCAGCATCCTGGAAATCAGCAAACATTACCGCTTTACACAAAAAGGTGCAAAAACAGATCCTTGCAACTACAGACCAATCGGCCTGCTCCCAATTATCAGCAGAGTCATGGAATCCATCATTGCTTCGGATATGAAATCTTTCCTCTTCTCCAATGGCTTGATCTCTGATCATCAATTTGGTTTCAGACCAGGTCACTCTACTCTGGACATGCTGCTTCTGCTGTCTCAACAATGGATGGAGGTCCTCAATGCCAAACAGGAAATCAAAGCTGTCTCCCTTGACATATCACGTGCCTTCGATACGGTCTGGCACCCCGCTCTGCTCACCAAACTCTCCTCCTATGGTATCCATGGAAATCTCCATGCATGGCTTGCGGACTTCCTCTCTGGTCGTAGTCAACGTGTGGCCCTGAATGGGTTTCTCTCATCTCCCCTTCCTGTTCAGGCTGGAGTTCCCCAAGGCAGTGTGCTGGGCCCTGTGCTTTTTCTGGTCTTTATCAATGATCTCTCTGACTCTCTTGAACTATACTCTCTGCCGCTCCATGCCTCTTCCCTCAGATCGGCAGTCTGCAGCCTCCTCACTCTCTGAAGACTTGGACAAAATCACAGACTGGTCAAACAAGTGGAACATGTCTTTCAATCCTGACAAATCTCACACTTTTACAATGTCTCTCCGAAAAGACCGACTGGAAAACCCTCCCATCTACTTTCTCAACTATCCTCTCCAAGAAGTTCTGTCGCTCAAGCTTTTGGGTCTCACTATCTGCCATGATCTTTCTTGGGAAAACCACATTTCCAAGCTGGCCTCCAAAGCCAGTCGCCGACTGGGCATCCTCCGTCGTGCGAAGTCCTTCCTCGGCACACCTGAGCTCCTCACCACATACAAGGCTTTCATCCACAGCCCAATGGAATACTGTTCTCCCCTATGGGCCGGTGCTCCTGCCTCACACCTAGCTCGGCTTCACACTGTTGAAACCAAAGCTTTCAGAATTATTGGAATCTCCCGCGATGAAGCTATCTCTGAGGGCCTTTCACTCACTCACCGCAGGCAGGTAGGTTGTCTTTCTGTCTTCTACCGACTCCTCTCCAGCCTTGCACCCCCAGCTCTCTCTGTGCTCTGTCCCCCCAATATTCCTTCAGGTCGCACAAGATCTGCCAGCAACCCTCTGATGGTTAAACTGCCGAAATCTCGGCTCTCTGCTCACCTTCACTCTTTCATTCCTCTTTTCTCCCACCTCTGGAACAAACTCCCTCACTCCCTTCAATCCCACTCCTCCCTCCAGGTCTTTAAAACAGCTGTTCACCACCATCTCTTATCTTCCCCCATCCAAAACCTTGATCTTTTCTACCCCCGCTAATTCACCCCAGATCCACCTTGTTTGAAATTCCAACTTCTTTCCTGGAAGTCCTGGCAGTGTCCATATGTTTTATACCTCTCCCACCCCCCCCCCCTTCCTATGCCCCCACCCCCAAAGCCCTCTCCCTCTCACAGATCTCTCGATCTCTCGATGTCTCTCGGTCCCTGCTCTCAAATGTTGTGTTCGTGTCCTTCCCCCTCTCTCCCCATCTTGTCTACCGCTCCCGATGTTATATGTTTTATGTGTCGGTTTGTCTTTCTGTGTGATTAATGTTCGCTCTTTCACGAGCCTCGATCTTGTATACAAAAAAAAGAAAAAAAAAAGTGATTCTTCTCCATTGGAAAATAGGGCCAAAAACGATACATAGCAGGATTATGTCAAAAAGGTATGGATGGATTTGGACGAAACTTGTTGGACAGGTTGTGTGTGTCTGACAAGGAAGAATCGATTCAATTTTGGTGAAGATCCGGATCCGGATCCACCTAGTAGAATTTTTTAAGTGATTCTTCACCATTGAGTGATATGGCCAGCCAGGTGGAGGTATGCTCTCTAATGTGCCGTTCCAGTTAAACGTTGCGATCTCGTCAGGGAAGGCTCAACAGCGGTATTAATTACATCGGTTTCCTTCACTGGGTTAACACTACATATGATGAACTGTAAAAATGCTATTAATGTAGGTAAGAATGACTGGATATCAGATGAAGAACATGGGAAAATGACATTACGAATCTCCATTACATAATGCGTGACCCAGGAAGTCGATGCCATCATTGGTTTCCTAGCAACAAATGCATCATCGAACTCCTTGTGTCATTGATGAAAACACAACAACTAAAAGTGACAAAACAGGGGTACACACCTGGTACCTTTCATCATTAGTTCCATGATGGTGTGTAAAGTATTGATGGCAAGAATAAATAATAACGATTCCTTTACTAATTCACCTTCAATCGAGGATATCACAACGACAAGGATGTATCATTGCCTTTGTTGACATAACTTTGAGCATATTATTGTGATTACAGTGCATTCAAAAAGTATTCAGACCCCTTCACTTTTTCACATTTTGTTATGTTGCAGCCTTATGCTGAAATCGTTTAAATTCATTTTTTCCCTCATCAATCTATACTCAATACCCCATATAATGACAAAGAGAAAACAGGATTTTAGAAAGTTTTGCAAATTTATTAAAAAGAAAATACTGCAATATCACATTTACATAAGTATTCATACCCTTTGCTATGAAACTTGAAATTTAGCTCAGGTGCCTCCCATTTCTCTTGATCATCTTTGAGATGTTTCTACACCTTGATTGGAGTCCACCTTTGGTAAATTCAATTGATTGGACATGATTTGGAAAGGCACACCCCTGTCTATATAAGGTCTCACAGCTGACAATGCACATCAGAGCAAAAACCAAGCCATGAGGTCGAAGGAACTGCCTGCAGAGCTCAGAGATAGGATTGTGTCGAGGCACAGATCTGGGGAAGCCAACAAAAAAATTTCTGCTGCATTGAAGGTTCCCAAGAGCACAGTGGCCTCCATAATTCTTAAATGGAAGAAGTTTGGAACAACCAGGACTCTTCGTAGAGCTGGCTGCCCGGCCAAACTGAGCAATCGGGGGAGAAGGGCCTTGGTAAGAGAGGTGACCAAGAACCCGATGGTCACTTTGGCTGAGCTCCAGAGATCCTGTGTGGAGATGGGAAAACTTCCAGAAGGACAACCATCACTGCAACACTCCACCGATCTGGGCTTTATGGCAGAGTGGGTAGAGCGTTCCATGTTCGTCGTTAATTGAGGCCAATGGTGATTTGGGCATCGAACTTATGAAATAATATTTATCAAACATTTGGAACATGCCTTTCAATCCTGACAAATCTCACACTCTCATTGTCTCTTCAAAAAGACCGTCTGGACAACCCTCCCATCTACTTCCTCAACAATCGCATTGCAAACACTTTAGCCAGCATTGGAAACACTTTAACCAGCATTGCAAACACATTGGCCAGCATTGCAAACACTGTAGCCAGCATTGCAAACACTTTAGCCAGCATTGCAAACACTTTAGCCAGCATTGCAAACACATTGGCCAGCATTGCAAACACTGTAGCCAGCATTGCAAACACTTTAGCCAGCATTGCAAACACTTTAGCCAGCATTGCAAACACTTTAGCCAGCATTGCAAACACTTTTGCCAGCATTGCAAACACTTTGGCCAGCATTGCAAACACTTTAGCCAGCATTCCAAACACTTCAGCCAGCATTGCAAACACTTTAGCCAGCATTGCAAACACTTTAGCCAGCATTGCAAACACGTTAGCCAGCATTGCAAACACTTTAGCCAGCATTGCAAACACTTTAGCCAGCATTGCAAACACTTTAGCCAGCATTGCAAACACTTTAGCCAGCATTGCAAACACTTTAGCCAGCATTGCACACACTTTAGCCAGCATTTCAAACACTTTGGCCAGCATTGCAAACATTTTAGCCAGCATTGCAAACACGAGCCAGCATTGCAGACACTTTAGCCAGCATTTCAAACACTTTGGCCAGCATTGCAAACACTTTAGCCAGCATTGCAAACACGAGCCAGCATTGCAAACACTTTAGCCAGCATTGCAAACACTTCAGCCAGAATTGCAAACACTTTGGCCAGCATTGTAAACACTTTGCCAGCATTGCAAACACTTTGCCAGCATTGCAAGCACTTCAGCCAGCATTGCAAACACTTTAGCCAGCATTGCAAACACTTTAGCCAGCATTGCAAACACTTTAGCCAGCATTGCAAACACTTTGGCCAGCATTGCAATCACTTTAGCCAGCATTGCAAACACTTTAGACAGCATTGCAAACACTTTAGCCAGCATTGCAAACACTTTAGACAGCATTGCAAATACTTTAGCCAGCATTGCAAACACTTTAGCCAGCATTGCAAACACTTTAGCCAGCAATGCAAACACTTTAGCCAGCATTGCAAACACTTTAGGCAGCATTGCAAACACTTTAGCCAGCATTGCAAACAGTTTAGCCAGCATTGCAAACACTTTAACCAGCATTGCAAACACTTTAGCCAGCATTGCAAACACTTTGCCAGCATTGCAAACACATTATCCAGCATTGCAAACACTTTAGCCAGCATTGCAAACACTTTGGCCAGCATTGCAAACACTTTAGCCAGCATTGCAAACACTTTAGCCAGCATTGCAAACACTTTAGCCAGCATTGCAAACACTTTAGCCAGCATTGCAAATACTTTGGCCAGCATTGCAAACACTTTAGCCAGCATTGCAAACACTTTGCCAGCATTGCAAACACATCAGCCAGCATTGCAAACACATCAGCAGCATTGCAAACACTTTAGCCAGCATTGCAAACACTTTAGCCAGCATTGCAAACACTTTGGCCAGCATTGCAAACACTTTAGCCAGCATTGCAAACGCTTTCGCCAGCATTGCAAACACTTTGGCCAGCATTGCAAACACTTTAGCCAGCATTGCAAACACTTTAGCCAGCATTGCAATCACTTTAGCCAGCATTGCAAACACTTTAGCCAGCATTGCAAACACTTTAGCCAGCATTGCAAACACTTTAGCCAGCATTGCAAACACTTTGGCCAGCATTGCAAACACTTTGGCCAGCATTGCAAACACTTTAGCCAACATTGCAAACACTTTAGCCAGCATTGCAAACACTTTAGCCAGCATTGCAAACACTTTAGCCAGCATTGCAAACACTTTAGCCAACATTGCAAACACTTTAGCCAGCATTGCAAACACTTTGGCCAGCATTGCAAACACTTTGGCCAGCATTGCAAACACTTTAGCCAGCATTGCAAACACTTTGGCCAGCATTGCAAACACTTTGCCAGCATTGAAAACACATTATCCAGCATTGCAAACACTTTAGCCAGCATTGCAAACACATTAGCCAGCATTGCAAACACTTTGTCAGCATCGCAAACACATTAGCCAGCATGCAAACACTTTAGCCAACATTGCAAACACTTTAACCAGCATTGCAAACACATTAGCCAGCATTGCAAACACTTTAGCCAGCATTGCAAACACTTTGGACAGTATTGCAAACACTTTAGCCAGCATTGCAAACACTTTAGCCAGCATTGCAAACACTTTAGCCAGCATTGCAAACACTTTGGCCAACATTGCAAACACTTTAACCAGAATTGCAAACACATTAGCCTGCATTGCAAACACTTTAGCCAGCAATGCAAATACTTTAGCCAGCATTGCAAACACTTTAGCCAGCATTGCAAACACTTTAGCCAGCATTGCAAACACTTTTGCCAGCATTGCAAACACTTTAGCCAGCATTGCAAACACTTTGGCCAACATTGCAAACACTTTTGCCATCATTGCAAACACTTTAGCGAGCATTGCAAACACTTTGGCCAGCATTGCAAACACTTTAGCCAGCATTGCAAACACTTCAACTAGCATTGCAAACACTTTAGCCAGCATTGCAAACACATTAGCCAGCATTTCCAACACATTAGCCAGCATTGCAAACACTTTAGCCAGCATTGCAAACACTTTAGCCAACATTGCAAACACTTTAAACAGTATTGCAAACACATTAGCCAGCATTGCAAACACTTTGGCCAGTATTGCAAACACCTAACCAGCATTGCAAACACTTTTGCCAGCATTGCAAACCAACAAATTAGCCAGCATTGCAAACACTTTAGCCAACATTGCAAACACTTTAAACAGTATTGCAAACACATTAGCCAGCATTGCAAACACTTTAGCCAGCAATGCAAACACTTTAGACAGCTTTGCAAACACTTTAGCCAGCATTGCAAACACTTTGGCCAGTATTGCAAACACTTTGGACAGCATTGCAAACACTTTAGCCAGCATTGCAAACGCTTTCGCCAGCATTGCAAACACTTTGGCCAGCATTGCAAACACTTTAGCCAGCATTGCAAACACTTTAGCCAGCATTGCAATCACTTTAGCCAGCATTGCAAACACTTTAGCCAGCATGCAAACACTTTAGCCAGCATTGCAAACACTTCAACCAGCATTGCAAACACTTTGGCCAGCATTGCAAACACTTTGGCCAGCATTGCAAACACTTTAGCCAACATTGCAAACACTTTAGCCAGCATTGCAAACACTTTAGCCAGCATTGCAAACACTTTAGCCAGCAATGCAAACACTTTAGCCAGCATTGCAAACACTTTAGCCAACATTGCAAACACTTTAGCCAGCATTGCAAACACTTTGGCCAGCATTGCAAACACTTTAGCCAGCATTGCAAACACTTTGGCCAGCATTGCAAACACTTTGCCAGCATTGAAAACACATTATCCAGCATTGAAAACACTTTAGCCAGCATTGCAAACACATTAGCCAGCATTGCAAACACTTTAGCCAACATTGCAAACACTTTGGCCAGCATTGCAAACACTTTGCCAGCATCGCAAACACATTAGCCAGCATTGCAAACACTTTAGCCAACATTGCAAACACTTTAACCAGCATTGCAAACACATTAGCCAGCATTGCAAACACTTTAGCCAGCATTGCAAACACTTTGGACAGTATTGCAAACACTTTGGACAGCATTGCAAACACTTTAGCCAGCATTGGAAACACATTAGCCAGCATTGCAAACACTTTAGCCAGCATTGCAAACACTTTAGCCAGCATTGCAAACACTTTGGCCAGCATTGCAAACACTTTAGCCAGCATTGCAAACACTTTGGCCAACATTGCAAACACTTGCCAGCATTGCAAACACATTAGCCAGCATTGCCAACACATTAGTCAACATTGCAAACACTTTACCCAGCATTGCAAACACTTTAGCCAGCATTGCAAACACTTTAGCCAGCATTGCAAACACTTCAGCCAGCATTGCAAACACTTTAGCCAGCATTGCAAACACTTTAGCCAGCATTGCAAACACTTTAGCCAGCATTGCAAACACTTTGGCCAGCATTCCAGCTGCTTTTGGCCAGCATTCCAGGCCAGCATCGCGAGATCTGGAGATAACGTCACGGATTTTCGAAGCTCCACACAGTCTCAACGTTTTCAAAGTTGTCTGTTCACAATTGTATTTTGTTGAAACTGTATTTATCTTTCGGTGTGTGAACCTATAGTGTGTCCCTTGGAAGTTTCTTGGTGTTTATCTTTCATAAATTATTCGTTTCTGTTTGTCGTGCCGCGTGTAAGGCCTTGCAGCCTCAGGCTTCCCCCGTCGAAGTTTGTTTCTTCCTTTGCTGGTTTTGCTCGGTTTTTTGATTTTCCCTTCTCCCCCAAACTTCACCGAACATCTCCTCTTTGTCTAACGTTGTAACCCCCACCCCTTACCCCCCCCCCCCCAAAAAAAAACCTCAAAAAAAACTTTTATTTCCTTTTCTCCTCGTGTGCTTTTGTCCCATCGTGTGCTTTTGCCTCTGTCCACGTGCGCTGTCCCGCCCCGCCCCCATTATCGCCCTGCCTTCCACCTTTTGCCCTGTTCAAGTGACTCGTGGTTGTCCCTCTAGGCTCCCTCTCCCCATTTGGTATTTTTGTGAATATAAAATTGTTCTTCACGGTTCCGTTTAAATATGTTTAAACTTTCCCCTGGAATGTTTCATTCAGTCGTATATTACAACACGCTGTTTTTCTGCCTATTTAAAAGGCCCCTTTCAATTTTCTCTTCAACTCATTCCATTTCAAAAAAATATTCCATCTCTTATAATTCTTTCTCACGACATGCTCTAAATTCTCATTCATTCCACCCCTCATCCATCGTTCTTAAACAGATCGCTAACTTGAAAATCACAACAAACCCAATTTGTTATAAATGTTCATCTTTCATGAATCATCCACTTTCTAAACTCCCCCCTTGCCCCTCCCCTCCAAATCTCCCCCCTTGCCCCTCCCCTCCTAAACTCCTGCCTTGCCCCTCCCCTCCTAAACTCCCCCCTTGCCCCTCCCCTCCAAATCTCCCCCCTTGCCCCTCCCCTCCAAATCTCTCCCCTTGCCCCTCCCCTCCTAAACTCCCTCCTTGCCCCTCCCCTCCTAAACTCCCCCCTTGCCCTTCCCCTCCTAAATCCCTTGCCCCTCCTGTTCAAATCTCCCCCCCAACCATCCCTCCCAAATTCTCCCTCCTCCCACCTTCTTCTCAAAGCTGCCTCCTCCCGAATTCGTCTCCCTTCTATCTCAAACCTCCACCTCCCCCAACCTTCTACTTTCCTCTACCCCCCCCCCCCTCAAACAACCCCTCACTGTGCCTCATCCCATCACCATCAAACCTTTCGTCCTCCTCATCCTTCCCTTTCTTGTAACTCTTCTGAAATCTCTGACACACTATCAACTGCTCTTCCTACCTCCCCCTCTCATCCTTCATCTGACCCTACCCCTCCCCTGTCCTGCACCCGATGCTCCCCCTCTCTCCTCATTAACGGTATGGACCTCAAACATCCGGGGCCTTCGCTCAAACCTGATTGATCTTTCCATTCAGGTTGCTTCTGACAATCCAGACTTGATCTGCTTAACAGAAACTTTCCTCCTTCAAGATGTCTCTGATTCCTTTATATCTCTTCATGGTTACTGCCTCCTCCGGTACGATAGACCTGAGCCTCGTCCTGGTGGTGGGGGTGGCTATCTTTATCAAAAACTCTCTTCCTCACTCTCCCTGCACTGCCCTCTCTCCACCACACCCCCAGGAGTACCTCTGGCTATGGCTTCCTCTCCCCTCCCACCTTTTGTTCATATGTGTTCTGTACCGTCCTCCAAACAGTGATGGCTCCATTTACATTTCGCTGTCAGACAACATGGACCAACTTCTATCAAGTCATCCAAACTCTCTCTTCCTCATATGTGGCGACTTCAACTGTCATCATGCCAGCTGGCTGGGTGTGGGTTCATCTCTCACCAGCCATGGCACCTCAGCAAAGGACTTCTGCGACTCATTGGGACTGACACAATCTGTCAATTTCCCGACCCGGATCTCAGTCAATGGAGTATCTTCTCTTCTGGACTTGGTTGTGACGAACTTCCCTGCAAATGTCTGCTGCTCTTCTTCTGCTCCAATCGGTTCTTCTGATCATGTGCTTGTTAAAGTGGACATCTCTCTGGCCATTCTCAGAGAGCCTCCTCAGCACCGACGAGTCTGGCATTTCACTCAGGCCGACTGGCACGGGCCGCAAGCAGCCATCAATCACTTGGACTGGTCTCCCATCTCGACTGCCTCTGACATCAATTCTTCCTGGGAATTCTTCCAAAGCAAACTGTTCTCTCTAATGCACAGATTTTCCCATCTCGTCTTCAGTTGTCTTACCCTTCCTCTTATCCATGGTACACTGAATCTTGTGGTGAGGCAGTTGCCATGAAACAACTTGTCTTTGCCTCTTGGAAGGCAAATCCAACTGAAGGCAATCTGAGGTCCTTCCACCAAGCTCGAAACAAGTGTGTGTCTACCCTCAGGACTGCCAGGAAGCACTATCTCTCCACACTCAAGATTGAACTCTCAAACCTGTCTCCTTCCTCCAAATCCTGGTGGCGTCTGGTCAAATCCGTTTCTGGTGTATGTTCCCCCTCCATCCCCTCCCTTACCTCAAATGGCTGCACAGTTGACACCGCACATGACAAAGCCGAATGCCTCAACTCTGTGTTTGCCTCAAAATCTTGTGTCCCAAACCCATCTCTTTCTGTTCCCACCTTTCCCAGTCGAACCCAACTGCTCCTGGACTCTGTGTCCTTCTCTCCTGACAAGGTGGAGAAGTTTTTGTCAAACCTCGACTCTGATTCTGCAACTGGACCAGACGGCATCAGCCCACGGGTCCTAAAATCCTGCTCTGCCGCTCTATCTCACCCTCTCTCTGTTCTTTTCACCCTCTCTTTTGCTCAAGGTCATCTGCCAGCATCTTTGAAATCAGCAAACATTACCGCTTTAGACAAAAAAGGTGCAAAAACAGATCCTTGCAACTACAGACCAATCAGCCTGCTTCCATTAATTTATCAGCAAAGTCATGGAATCCATCATTGCTTCAGATATCAAATCTTTCGTCTTCTCCAATGGCTTGATCGCTGGTCATGAATTTGGATTCAGACCAGGTCATTCTACTCTGGACATGTTGCTTCTTCTGTCTCAACAATGAATGGAGGTCCTCAATGCCAAACAGGAAATAAGAGCTGTCTCACTTGACATATCCCGTGCCGTCGATACGGTCTGGCACCCAGCTCTGCTCACCAAACGCTCCTCCTTTGGTATCCATGGAAATCTCCACTCATGGCTTGTGGACTTCCTCTCTGGTCGTAGGCAACGTGTGGCCCTGAATGTATTTCTCTAATCTCCCCTTCCTGTTCTGGCCGGAGTTCCCCAAGGTAGTGTTCTGGGCCCTGTGCTATTTCTGGTCTTCATCAATGATCTCTCCGACTCTCTGGAAAATCCTCTCTTTCTCTTTGCTGATGACTCCACTATCTGCCGCTCCATTCCTCATCCCTCAGATCGGCAGTCTGCAGCCTCCTCACTCTCTGCAGACCTGGACAAAATCACAGACTGCTCAAACAAGTGGAACATGTCTTTCAATCCTGACAAATCTCTCACTTTTACAATGTCTCTCCGAAAGGACCCACTGGAAAACCCTCCCATCTACTTTCTCAACAATCCTCTCCAAGAAGTTCTGTCGCTCAAGCTTTTGGGTCTCACTATCTGCCATGATCTTTCTTGGGAAAACCACATTTCCAAGCTGGCCTCCAAAGCCAGTCGCCGACTAGGCATCCTCCGTCGTGCGGTCTTTCCTTGGCACACCTGAGCTCCTCACCACATACAAGGCTTTCATCCGCAGCTCAATGGAATACTGTTCCCCCCTCTGGGCTGGTGCTCCTGCCTCACACCTAGCTCGGATTCACGCTGTTGAAACCAAAGCTTTCAGAATCATTGGAATCTCCTCCGATGAAGTTAACTCCGAGGGCCTTTCACTCACTCATCGCAGGCAGGTTGGTGGTCTTTCTGTCTTCTACCGACTCCTCTCCGGCCTTGCGCCCCTAGCTCTCTCTGTTCTCTGTCCCCCCAATATTCCTTCAGGTCGCACAAGATCTGCCTGCAACCCTCTTATGGTTAAACTGCCAAAATCTAGGCTCTCTATTCACCATCACTCCATCATTCCCCTTTTCTCCCACCTCTGGAACAAACTCCCCCACTCCCTTCAATCACACTCCACCCTCCAGGTCTTTAAAACAGCTGTTCACCACCATCCAAAACCTTGATCTTTTCTACCCCCGTTAATTCACACCAGATTCAATTTTTTGAAATACCGACTTCTTTCCTGGAAGTCCTAGCAGTGTCCATGTGTTTTTTTTTTTTTTACCTCTTCCACCCCCCACAACACTACCCACGCCTCCTCCCCCCAAGCCCTCTTCCTCCCACATATCTCCCGATGTCCCTGCTCTCAAATGTTGGACTTGTGTGCTTCCCCCTCTCTCCCCATCTTGTCTCCCGCTCCCTTTATTTTGTCTTATGTGTCCGTTTGTTTTTTTGTCATTAATGTTAGCTCTTACACGAGCCTCGATGTTGTATACAAAAAAAAAAAATAGGCTATATTGTTTTTCCAATTTCAGCTTTGGTCTCCAGCATTTTCAGGTTTGGACTCCCGCATAACGTTATTTTCCCGGGTACCGCACAAACGGCGGCACCGATTGCAACCTGACGAATGAAAACACACAGTTAAAAATAATGACCTCAGACAAAGACCTTTTATAAGGGCATGGGTTGAATCCCTGTTTGAGAGAATGCCAACCCCCTCCCCGCCATCAATGTCATCTCTCCAACTCACAATCCCATGAGATATGCGGAAAGGACGACCCAACACCAATTATCTTCTTTTTGATTCGTATATAAACATCATCTATCTATAATTCCAGTAATCTCTGTGTGTATGTGTGTGTGTATGTGTGTGTGTATGTGTGTGTGTATGTGTGTGTGTCTGTGTGTTTGTCTGTGACCGCTGTTTCTCGACAACCACGGGTCCGATATACTTGAAACTTGCCAGGTATATTGCTGGGGACCTGAGGATGTGCCTTTTCAAGGTTTCATATTAATCGGAGAAGTAGTTACCGAGCTATGGCGATTTATTTACCAAACTCCGCAAGCCGTTCGCTTTGGCTTTGCGAATGGACCAAACCATTTCATGTAAATAGAGGGGGGGGATTGTCACCGTACTCGCAAGCCGTTCGCTTTGGCTTTGCGAATGGACCAAACCATTTCATGTAAATAGAGGGGGGGATTGTCACCGTACTCGCAAGCCGTTCGCTTTGGCTTTGCGAATGGACCAAACCATTTCATGTAAATAGAGGGGGGGGGGATTGTCACCGTACTCGCAAGCCGTTCGCTTTGGCTTTGCGAATGGACCAAACCATTTCATGTAAATAGAGGGGGGGGATTGTCACCGTACTCGCAAGCCGTTCGCTTTGGCTTTGCGAATGGACCAAACCATTTCATGTAAATAGAGGGGGGGGATATAATTTTAGATATATATATAGTACGGGCACGCCCTAGTTAAAAGTAAATAATGACCTCGGCCAAAGTTCAAACGACGTGGGTTTAATCTCAACATGAGAGAATCCCACATAGCTATTTTGGTAGTGTATAAGCTAACAGATCGCTGTCTCCATCGATCTTGCCAAGGCCGTAACACCTATTGGCTCAAAATCCTTTTAACTGTTGACTTGGTAATTTATACAATGAAGGAAACATTAACAATGTTGTTAAAAGTTTATTTTGTGATTAATTTGTGATTGGAGATATGTTGTTTGGAATGAAAAAGAGATATCGAGTTCAAGTGAATGACGACATGCCGTGATGGTTTCTACATTCTAAACGTGAAATTCGCGGATTGCCAGATGCAGATTCGCCACGGACCCACGATCGATGTTTCGATGAACGTACCCATTTGTTTGTGAACGGATACGTTTTTCATGGAAGTCCTTCACGAACTTGCTGTACATGTCTGACATGCGACTGAAGGTGCTACAGGAATGTGGAATTTATTGGTTTCATGCGTTAGCATTCGCCGTTTCTGCATTGTGTGTTTGCCTCCCACCCATGCGTAGCACGGGTACCGTACCTCACTAGTACATATATATATAATTGTGATTCTTGCTGTGTCTGTCCGCCAACGTCGTGGTCGCCCGTACGCTCCACAATATGGTAAAAGGCTCTTCGGAAAATGTTTCTAAGGTGAAACTTGAAAACGTCACACCTTGCAGATCTTCAATATGTAATCCTAAAAAAAAACAAGTTTGCTACTTTACGCCTGGGAAGGCCTTATCTTGTCTTATTCTGTCAAGTTCTTGCACAACGATTTAGGAATCAATACAAGCACAAGTAACGACCTTTTGTCCCATCATGCCTCTGTCATATCATATTGACTTCACAGCAATCACAATCCGGGTGAAGGCCTAATTCATGCTCGTGATAGAGTTAACTACAATTCGAAGTATGTGACCAGCATATCACGACACGATGTTGTCCTCTTTTTGAATGATGATGTAGGATCTTCGATATCCACAACCTAAATGCATATATGTGGTGTGTATATCTTCACGTCCCAATCTAACGAAGAGCCATCTTTAAGATACAGTACTATCTGCTGGTACTGCACCAGTACCACGGTTAATCATTCTGACTCAGTTATAATTTTTAACCCACACGAGAGAACACGATGAATGACATTTGCTATACCAATGAAGTTAATTTGTTGCTAAGGAAAGATCCCACAGATTGAAGGATTTACAGAAGAGCAGTAGCCAGAAATGTTGTCAATTTATTCTTCCTTTCTTTATACGCAACGCGCGGCTGCATGTTTGCAACATTGCTGTAGTTAAGATGGCTGTGCATCTGATGCAGCTCCCCCTGTATGTTAACGCATGAATCTTTGTATTTCGTTCAGGATGCCGGCGATAAGTCGCCTATTCTTTGTCGAAAGACACCGTGGGAGTCCCTAAGATTAACCCCTAGATTGCTCGAAGGTAAATCATTATGTTTAGTACTAAAGTTAAAGTACAGATTATATCATTCATTTTCTAACGTGCGAGTACAGGTAGTTGCAGGACCGCGAGGCACGTGTGTGTACTCTGTTATTAGTCCCCTACCGGTGTACACCGGAGGGGACTATAGGTTTGCACGCCGTCCCTCCGTCTGTCAGTCCGTCAGTCCGTCACGCAAAGAACAGCTTTCCGGACTTTTTTTCTAAACGCTTAATGCTAATGATTTCAAACTTGGCACATGGTTTCCTCATGATAAGTTACAGATCAAGTTCGAACTTCACGACGTTTCGATCATTTTTGACAAAGTTATGCACTTTGAACTTTGGTAATTCTGATAATTCTGATGATCCTTAACTCAGTGCCATTTTAAGTTTTAATTTCCTTTAAAAAACATTTTCTCTGCAATAATTGGACAGATTGAGATCAAATTTTCACCGTAGGAGGGACTTGGTCTGTAGAATATTTTGATGGTAATTATGATGTGACAGGTCACGTGTTTCGGCCGCCATATTGTTTTTCATGAAAACACGAAAACCCCTTTTTCTCTGCAACGGCTGAACAGATCGAGGCCAAACTTTGCAGGCAGAATCACATACCCATGACGAACAAAAAAGTCAGCGAGCATGACGTCATGCATCACATGGTTTCAGAGTTATGACGTTTTTAAGCATGAACCTTTAAAACCGAGCCCCTCCCTCATTTGTGATCCAATCGAGGGGAAGCTTCACAGATCTGTTCAGCGTGTCAGTCTACTAAAATGTTCTTTTGGAATTTGCGATAGGTCACGTGGTTTGGCAGATATCGTTAATTGAACGAAAATATAAAAAAAAAAATGGATATCTCTTGAATCGCTATTACCTCAGACCGTGAGTTTGGAATTATATAATTCACACAGTGCAATACGTGCAGGCCGCTCCACGGAGCGACCTTGCGGGCTTATCAATGAGGCGAGGCGTGACACACGTGTCTCAGCATACCTCAGATCAAGTTTGAAAACCAGCATCAACCGTGCATAAATTTGCATATTCGATCATTTTTGACAAAGTTATGGCACTTTGAACTTTGGTAGGGGACATGTATTGCAGCACAATACTCAGAATGCTTGTTCTTCAAAGTATAATGAACCACCTTTAGAGGCAATTTTCCCCCGCAGAGCAGGGGTTGGCCTTTTTTGGGCACTGAGGTCCCCTTTTTGAAGCAATGTTTTATGGCCGGATGCCCTTCCTGCCACCAACCGTGTTAGTCACCTCTTGCAACACACAGGGAATTACCAGTGAACTGGTGCTCAATTTGCCGACCTCGGAAGGATGACAGGCTGAGTCAACCGCGCTGGCGTTAATTCAGCGATTGACCGGGATTCAAACCCAGTATCCTAGTATCCCAAGCTGGCACCCCAAACGCTAAGCTGGGATTCGAACACATGATCCTAGGATCCCAACCGCTAAGCCGGGATTCTAACCCAGGATCCCAACCCGGCACCCCAAACGCTAAGCCGGGATTCGAACCCAGGATCCTAGAATCCCAACCCGGCACCCTAACCGCTAAGCCGGGATTCGAACACAGGATCCTAGGATCCCAACCGCTAAGCCGGGATTCGAACCAAGGATCCTAGGTGTAATGAAATTGTGCCTAAGTTGAACCCAGGTGTTATGCGGTCTCTGTCGGCTGTGTGGCAGTTATAAGAACTTGGACAGACAGCGCTACGACTCATTCCTGTGACATTTATCCTGTGTAATGCTGTGCATACTTAGATGGTGCGTATTGCTCTTTGTTCCAGGCTTGCTTGTACTAGTTGCAAATCCTTTACTGATTCCTATGAATGCTGAATATTGATATGTTGCTTGATGATTGTCTTACAGGTATTGCTATATTGCTAGAGATCGATTCAGAATTAAACTCACAATCTGGGACAATGTTGTAACGCTCGTTTTTACAACAATTAATTCTGAATCCCTCTCTTGTCTTGAACGGGATCACCATGACTCACAAGTTGATACAAGTTCCGATCTTCGGAGCTGACCCTCAGGTGCCGGACGCGTCTGCCCAGCCCCTGCATTGGCTGAGTCTACTGACCAGATATCTGGAAGCGCAGGAAGGGCTCACAGGGGTAACCAAGCTCGCGGTGCTGAATTCCCGCGTGAATCACACAGTATTCACGTACATATCCCAGTGCGGTACGTACGACGCCGCCGTGGAGGAATTGAGACGAATCTACATCAAGACTCGGAGCATGGTCTATACTCGATATCTGCTCACGTCTCGGTGACAAGACCAATCGGAGACCATCGATCATGTTGTTCAAGAACTTCGCCGATTAGTGAAGGACTGTACTACTGAAACACGAACATATGAACAAGTATGTGATGATTTAATGAGAGATTCTTTTGTTTCTGGATTTTATTCCCCTATCATTAGATAGAGATTACTTGAAGAACCAGATTTGACACTTGAAAAAGCTCATAAATTATCGCTCGTGTACCATCAAGCTCAGACTCAAGCCGAAGCGTACGATCGACCGTACGTCACTGCGGGATTAACCGGCGCAACATGACCGGAGAGAGCTACCGCGGAGCAAACAGATGCTGCACCTTCACCGGAATCGGGGCCAGTGGATACTCTCGAGGACCTCGCCCCGAGTGTGACAGCTGCCGCCGCGGCCGCTCCCTCAGCCGGAAGTAACGCTAAGTGCTTTTTCTGCGGGAACCGGAATCATTTAAGGGCAGTTTGTCTGGCAAAAGAAGCGACGTGTCATTCGTGTTCCCGTCAAGGGTATTCGAGCCGAAAGGACACTTTGCATAGGTTTGTCGCTCGTCACGGGGCCGGTGAACTTGCTCGACTTTGAATGTGATTCTCTCTCCGCCCGAGAGACAATCGGCGCCCCACGCGACCTTAATTGGGGTCCCATCCCCGCGCGGGCCCAGCACTGCTCGCACGACCTTGACTAGGATCAACACGTCGACGAGACAATCGGCGCCTCACTTGGCTCGAACGCCCTTGACGGGGATCATCTCCCCGCGCAAGCCTCGCTCGGCTCGAATACCCTTGACGGGAATTATTTCATCGCCCAAGCCACGTTCGGCTTTGGCTTCACAATCGACGCTAGCTGGCGTCGGGTCTACACGCGTGGCTCGAGCACCCCCTCTGGACGACTCGACGACTACAGGACCGCCTGGACTGTCCAGCGCTGTTATCCCACTGATGATTGAAGGGCAGAACGCAAATGCCTTAATCATTATGGGATCTACTGATAGTTATGTCGATTTACGACTCGTTCAGAAGCATGGCTGGCTGATTCTCGGGACAACACGCAGGATTTTCATGGCTTCCCAAGGGCTTTAGCTCCGCACTCGAGGGGAATGCCGACTGAAGCTCGTGATTAATGGCCATTTCCGGATGTGCACTTAATGGTCTTACCAGCATTATGCGCAGAAGTGTTGTTGGGACATGATTTTCTCCGTCGGCATGGGCGTTTGGAAATGGAATTTGGTGGTGCTGATACTCTTGCTGTGTGTGCTCTTGCAGGGATGAAAATTGAACCACTGTCGCTGTTTCCCAATATGACTACTGACTGTACACCGGTTGCTGTTAAATCGTGACGCTATTCGCGGGCTGACACGCAATTCATTGCTGAGGAGACTGCGCGGCTATTAAAGGAGGGCATAATCAAACTTAGTCGATCGCCTTGGAGGGCCCAAGTTTTGGTGGTGCAGACCGACACGCACCGCAAACGCCTGGTAATCGACTATTCACAGACGATTAATCGGTTTACACAATTGGACGCCTACCCGCTCCCAGGAATGGATTATCTGGTTCGTCAGGTGACACAGTACTCGGTATACAGTACTTTAGATCTCCGTAGCACATATCATCAGATTCCAATCTCGGAGGCTGGTCGCATCTACACCGGGTTTGAATCCGGACAGAGATTGTACCAGTTCACCCGTCTGCATTTTTGGGTCACCAATGGGGTTATCCTGCTTCCAAAGGGCTATGGACGACATTATCGCTAAGGAGGGCTTAACCGATGTCTTTGTTTATCTGGATAATCTGACGGTTTGTGGGTACGATCAAGCTCATCATGATGCTAACCTAAAGCGCTTCCTCGAGATTGCGCACAAGTACCGTCTGACTATGAACGAGGCTAAATGTCGTTATTCCGCTCAAACGATAGATCTCCTGGGGTACACCGTGACCCACGGCACTATCACTCCAGACAAGGAGCTACTACGACCTTTGCTCGACATAGCCCCGCCACTCGATCGAGCTTCTTTGAAGCGTGCTCTCAGGCTTTTTGCTCATTACTCGAAGTGGGTTCAAAATTTTTCTGAGAAGCTTCGTCCCCTTGTGGATTGCAAAGAGTTCCACATGGCTCACGCTGCTAAGGCCGCTTTCCATGGCCTGAAGTCCGACATAGCTGGCGCTGCTGTGTCATCTATTGATGAAAACAAGTCCTTTGTTTTGGAAACCGATGCGTCGGATCACGCGATAGCTGCTACACTCTCTCAAGGGGGGCGACCTGTGGCCTTCTTTTCAAGGATCCTCTCCCCCGTGGAACGAAGACACTCATCTGTTGAAAAGGAGGCATACGCCATCATTGAGTCTATCAGGCGCTGGCGGCCATATTTGCTTGGCCGATGTTTTGAGATCATTACAGATCAACAAAGTGTTGCCTTTATGTACGACACTCGTCATGCTCAGCGCATTAATAATGAGAAAATCACTCGCTGGAGGATTGAGTTAGCCAATTTTTGTTACACTATCAGGTATCGTACGGGGCGGGATAACCTCGTAGCAGATGCATTATCACCGGTGTGTGCGAGTCTCACCTCATTTGAGGACCTGCGCGTTCTTCATGACACATTGTGCCATCCCGGCGTGACGCGTTTACCCCATTACATGTGCAATCAAAATTTGCCCTACTCCATTGAGGATATTCGTCGGCTATGTCGCACTTGTTCCATTTGTGCTGAACTCAAACCTCGTTTCTACAACCCTCGGATGGGTACGCTAGTCCAGGCTACCCGGCCGTGGGAGCGCTTGGCCATGGACTTCAAAGGGCCCCTGCCACCTTCGTGTCTACCGTCTTGTCCGGGAATACCGGCTTCGGCTTCGGGTAGTTCTCGTTATCTTCTCACGGTAATTGATGAGTTCTCCAGATTTCCCTTTGCTTTCCCGTGCATGGATATGTCTGCTGCCACAGTTATCTGGTGTCTGCAAGAATTGTTTTCTATGTTTGGGAATCCGGCCTATGTGCACACTGATCGTGGAGCGGTGTTCCTATCCCAGGATGTGAGAGCATTCTTGCTTCAGCGTAATATCGCTTCCTGCTATACTACTCTGTATAGGCCACAGGCGAATGGACAGGTGGAACGATTTAATGGCATTATATGGAAAGCCATTACTCTGGGCCTTAAGTCCCAAAGTCTCGGACTCGACCGATGGACCTGGATGGTACCCGGGGCGCTCGGCTCGATCAGGACTTTATTGTGCACTGCTACTAATCAAACTCCCCACGACCGTATGTTTAGTTTTTCGCGACGTTCTGGCGGTTCCCATCCTTTGCCGGGCTGGCTTGCTGAGCCCGGACCGGCTTTCCTCAAACGCGCGGTTCGCTCGAGTAAATACGACCCCCTCGTTGACAAGGTCCGTATCCTCCAAGCCAATCCCGAGCAGCCCGAGGGCTGATGCCCAATGGACGTGAGTCTACAGTCTCGGTGCGCCATCTCGCCCCATGCGGGGATACTGTCGGGCCGGACTTCGGCACGGTTAATCCGACAATGGAGAACCTACCGTCTACCCCACCACCACACGCGCCAGATCCGGATGGCTTTGTGGAGCCACCGCCGTTACCCGAGTTAGGCGGATATTCTGATGCGGGGGAATTCGATCTCGTGGTTGGGGCTCCTGACGTCTATCAGACGCACGCCTCCCCGATCGCTATGGCTGGACTGACTCACACGGACTGCTGCTAACTGATGTTTCTACGCTGCTATGACTTGCTAGCTTGATTTCCGCCACTAGGGGTAGTGTAGTTTTAACGCCGGGGAGAATGTAATGAAATTGTGCCTAAGTTGAACCCAGGTGTTATGCAGTCTCTGTCCGCTGCGTGGCAGTTATAAGAACTCAGACAGACAGTGCTACGACTCATTCCTGTGACATTTACCCTGTGTAATGCTGTGCATACTTAGATGATGCGTATTGCTCTTTGTTCCAGGCTTGCTTGTACTAGTTGCGAATCCTTTACTGATTCCTATGAATGCTGAATATTGATATGTTGCTTGATGATTGTCTTACAGGTATTGCTAGAGATCGATTCAGAATTAAACTCACAATCTGGGACAATGTTGTATCTCTCATTTTTACAACACTAGGATCCCAAGCCCGCACCCCAACCGCTAAGCCGGGATTCGAACCCAGGATCCTAGAATCCCAACCCGGCACCCCAACCGCTAAGCTGGGATTCGAACCCAGGATCCTAGAATCCCAACCCGGCACCACAACCGCTAAGCCAACGCCAGGCTTCTTCAAGGTATAATAAATAAGAAATTATCACGATCATTGAAAACAAACCCAGCAGCATAAAACTGTAACATTTTTATTTTAAACTATCAATAAATTAGATGTCGGGTCTCTCCCATCGACATTTAACATTTCCCTTAACAATGTTTGGAATGTACATACACAGTAAGTATAAACAAGACTTTAAAACAGGAACACTGTTCAGGTTGTCGTGATGTTTGCGATGCTTACATCCAAAGTCCCAACAAAAACAGCTCATGCTCATCCGCACCTCTGGACCGACGGCTGTATATATTAAAATAGGTGTATACGATCATTTGTGTAGGTTAAATAATAAGCTATATGTCCGATGCATGAACGACGGTTTGGAGTTAACAACACGTGACTGTGTTTTACATTCTTACCGTTTTTGCTCCAAAAACCACGGCAGGAATGGCCGCTTCGATTTGCAAAAATAAAACTATTAGACTCATTTCCATGTACAGACTATAATGGATTTGTAATTATTAATGTTTAGTACAAAATTAATAATATATTATATATTTATACATTTACAAGGTGGCGTTTTGAGCCTTATCGCGTAAATGGATTCGAAGAAGCATCGGTCGGGCTTAGCCCGACATCGGTTAGTCCCAGAGATCTGTGTGGATTACGGCGACAGGTGACCGCACCTTGAGGGAGAGTGCACATTGAAAAGAAAGGAAAAACTGAAAATCTCATGTTCCTCACTTTCATTTATCTTCACCCGTGACCACTCAACCCCTAGTCCTCTCAAACCAGGCTATGTATAAAAAAAAAAAAAAAATTAAAACCTAAACCACCTTTGCAGCTCAGGCTCAGGTAAATATAATTTAAAGAAAATAAAGATTATATATACTTTAAACTCTTTTTGATATGGCTTAGCTGAGGTGGAAAGCAATTCTGAGTTGTTATTTATTTTCTCTTTTTTTTCCCCCGAGTCACGATAGGTCCAAAATGGCGGCTTCGATTGGTCCAAAATGGCGGCTTCATACAAAATGCTGGTGAGCTTGAGATACTGAGGCAACTCAGACCACAGATGAGGTGGTGCCGTGATTTAGCATTCTCCATCGGCCAGACGAGTAGGGATGTCAAACTGACTCGCCAGACTCGTCCCGAGTGAGGAGAGACCTGGCCGCATGCGGCTACGTCATAAGGCAACAGGAGATGGAGAGGCGATTAAGGCAGATTCAGCGGAGATAGAGAAAAACATGCGGTGTCCCTCGGGTTGCTGGGTTATCAGGGCAATAGGTGTGTGGAAATCTTTGCAGAATGAGGTGTAAAAGGATAAAAATGGATGAACGTGAGGGATTTGGAATCGGGCTAAGTTTGTATGGTTTCGGAAGCTGGAGTGTCTTCTGAAGAAGGTTCTTGAGGGAAGGGGGTATCTGGTGGAGGTTCATGAGAGAAGACGGAGTCATCGCCCGAGGAGCACGTGCTGTGGCTGTCCGTGAGGCTCGGTGAATACTGTTCCAGCGGAGCACAAAGATCCAGGTATTCCTGTGGGAAATGGTATGGCAGGGAAAGTAAACTGATTATTTGTGTTTAAACACTGATGGAACACTGCACACAACCTCTATGATATAGTATATATATATATATATATATATATATATATATATATATATATATATATATATATATATATATATATATATATATATATATGTATATATATATATACATACATACATACACACTACATGACCAAAAGTATGCGGACACCCCTTCTAATTAGTAAATTCGGCTATTTCAGCCATACCTATTGCTGACAGGCATATATTATTAAGCACACAGCCATGCAATCTCCATAGACAAACATTGGCAGTAGAATGGGCTGCACTGAAGAGCTCCGTGACGTTCAACATGGCACCGTCATGGGATGCCACCTTTCCAACAAGTCAGTTTGTCAAATTTCTGCCATACTAGAGCGGCCCCGGTCAACTGTACATGCTGTTATTGTGAAGTGAAAATGACTATGAGCAACAACAGCTCAGCCGCAAAGTGGTAGAGCACACCAGTTCACAGAACGGGACCACCGAGTGCTGACGCACGTAGCGCGTAAAAATCGTCTGTCCTTGGTTGCAACACTCACTACCGAGTTCCAAACTGCAGATGGAAGCTATGTCAGCACAATAACTGTTCATCGGGAGCTTCATGAAATGGGTTTCCATGGCCGAGCAGCCGCACACAAGCCTAAGATCATCATGTGCAATGCCAAGTGTCGGCTGGAGTGGTTTAAAGCTCGTCGCCATTGGAGTCTGGAGCAGTGGAAACGTGTTCTCTTGAGTGATGAATCCCATTTCACCATCTGCCAGTCCAACGGAGGAAACTGGGTTTGGCAAATGCCAGGAGAACGCTACCTGCCCGAATGCATAGTGCCAAGTGTAAAGTTTGGTGGAGGAAGAATAATGATCTGGGGCTGTTTTTCATTGTTCGGGCTAGGCCACTTAGTTACAGTGAAGGGAAATATTAATGCTACAGCATACAATGACATTCTAGACGATTGTGTGCTTCCAACTTTGTGGCAACAGTTTGGGGAAGGCTCTTTCCTGTTTCAGCATGACAATGCCCCCGTGCACAAAGCGAGGTCCATACAGAAATGGTTTGTCGAGATCGGTGTGGAAGTACTTGACTGGCCTGCACAGAGCCCTGACCTCAACCCCATAGAACACCTTCGGGATGAATTGTTACGCCGACAGCGAGCCAGACCTAGTCGCCCAACATCAGTGCCCGACCTCACTAATGATCTTGTGGCTGAATGGAAGCAAATCCCCGCAGCAATGTTCCAACATCTAGTGGAAAGCCTTCCCAGAATAGTGGAGGCTGTTTTAGCAGCAAAGGGGGGGGGGGGGGGGGCAACTCCATGCAGATTCGTTACTACATATTAGCTTTCTATAATCATAAAACGATCATTCATTCATTTCATTCAATCATAATGTTACTATAATTAGAATTCTTCATACTCCATACATACCATACATATTAGCCCATGATTTTGGAATGAGATGTTCGATATTTGGGTGTCTATATACTTTTGGTCATGTAGTGTACATTATATATATATATATATATATATATATATATATATATATATATATATATATATATATATATATATATATATATATATATACATATATATATATATATATATATATATATATATATATATATATATATATATATACATATATATATATATATATATATATATATATATATATATATATATATATATATATATATATATATATATATATATATATATATATATATATACATTGGTAAAATAAACAAATAGCACACTGAGCAGTAAAATAATTTAAATGTCAATTCCTTATATATATATATACTGTATATATTATGAGTTGTATGAATTATTGAAGGGGAATGGAGGACAGCTCAGTCTTGTGCAAGATGTTTTTCACCTCTTGAGCAGTGAGGCTGAGAATACGATCAAAGCTCTCCACAAGCTGTTTGAACGTAGGCCTTTGTGATGGCGCTGCAGCCCAACAAGCACGCATGATCACATATCTGCAGGCAGGTGAAATGACCGTCAGCAAAACATTGTGGAAAGGCAATGAAAAAGTGCAAACATTCACATATATTTTGACTCCTGCACCACAAACAATCAGGCACATGATGTGTGGAGCACTTTTTCTGATACGAAAGTAGGTACCGAAGTAGTTTGCAGGATAATGCTTACATTTTGGGGTGACTGGTCATTTATTTGCAGACAGATGCTCAGCATGGATTTGGAATTTGGTCAAAAGGCACCAATACACAATTTATTTATTTGTGTGCATCACATGACTGCTGGTTTGCATCATTGTTAGGAACACAGCTGTGCTGCTAATGGAGTTCGGTGGGGCAGGATAGCTCGTCTCCTCTTTGCGAAAGATACCTTAGGATCTCTAACGTACACCAACTAAGGTAAGCGAAGGACCTGTCATGATAGTGACGTCAAAATGGCCAATATTTTGGTCAATAAGTGCCAATGCATTGGCGCTTAACATGATGGGAATGTCGGCATTTCATATCATGAACAACATTGTCCAAGTTGTTACTTAATGCTGATATCCCTGGTCAATAATAGCTGCTCAAGGGGCTGATGTCCCAATGTACCCCATTTCCCCCATTGTTACGCAATTACACCTACACACGAGGGTCTCTAAGAGTATGTTAGACCTGAATGCACTTTACTTGAACAGAAACAGGAAGTGGTTTTAAATACGTACAGTTCTTTGGGACAGTTGCTTGGCTTGTCCATTCGGTGTCCTTCTTTGAGAAGCTTGAAAAGCTCTTCAACAGGGATTCCTGGGTAAGGTGAACCACCGAGTGTAAAGATCTCCCACAACAACACTCCAAACGACCAGCTGTCATTTCAGAGAAAAAAGAAAGAAAGTGGGAAGGTCATCTGAAGGTCATTCATTGAGCCACGTTAGGTTTTTACTGACAATCTGATCGTTGCAATGCAATTCTCTATAGACAAGCTTAACTTTCTAAATATTACACTCCAAATCCTTAACACGGTTGCCTTCAGGTGGCTTTGAACTGACAACCTACATGCTACCACTGTATCCAGATTACAGGAAACTGTAAAGCCAAATCACAAATGTAGAGCCTCTTTACCATAGTGTTCAGGGGGATCGGCACTCGAAATATGTGTCTACCTAATTTATGCCAATTCTGCTTCTAGCCTTTTGCTGTGTGGTAACTCAGGAAGCAAGTGCTTCACTTAGTGTTCTTCGATGCGTGCAGAGTACTTTTTAAAGCTGAAGTTAGTCTACAGTTGCAATACTCTTGTATGAAACAGGTACAATGCAATGCAAATTATCAAGTAGTTAGATATACAGTGGGGTGAAAAAGTATGTCTACTGAAATCAATGCCAAGCTTTTTTTCAAACACAAATTTGTCATGATATTGAAGATATGCATCGTATTTTTAAAATTACCTCCACCATAGGTGGATGGGGGTTATGTTTTCACGCTTGTTGTCTATTTATTTGTGAGCAGGATAAGTCAAAAAGTTATGGCTGGATTCGGACAAAACTTGTGGATGAGTTGGGTAGATGACAAGAACAAGCCGATTACATTTTGGTTCAGGTGTGGATGCAGATCTTGCGTATCAGTGTGATACAAAACTTAAACTTTCAGTCTGGCGGAGGTATGCGCTCTATTGAGTGCCGTTCTAGTTTATTACCCCATGCACGTGAGGCAAAAAGTGTGGGGAGGTGGCACACTATGTTCTACATGCAAAATATGTTCATATAAAGGGGCGCACTACATATATAGGTTAAAACCTGTCAGTACGTAAAGTTTTTGAACTGTATGAATCAAATTGGCGCCCCTTTATACGAACTTTTCTTGAGCATTACTTGGTTCCTCCTAAGAACACAAGGGTAGTCCAGCATGCACACGAGTTTTTTTGAATGTCCATTATTTTCTATCACCTGGTATTTTCCACAAGCCATGAATGTCCCTTCTTTTCTATTGTTTGGCATTTTCTACGGGCTATGGAATGTCCCTTCTTTTCTATAGTTTGTCACATGACATATACCATATAAAGGGGCCTTTTCTATGCCCCTGGCATTTCCCCCCAACAATCCATTAAGCCATTGGGCCAGCAGGTTAAATCTTTGTTACAAGGATTTTGACTGAGAAGCAAAAACGATGGCACTTAGGTGGAATTTGTTTTAAAAGCCATTAACTAGACCTATTGGCCGATGTATATTCCAAGTTTCAGCTAATTTCAATGTATAGTCCTTGAGATATGAGCGCCAACACATTTTGGGCGGACGGACGGACAGACACCAAGGTGATTTTGAGAGTTTTCTAAATACAACTCAAGAATGTGGAAACAGAAGTTGCTGAAATTTGGAACATATTACCTCGACGTACAAAGCATTTACTTCTGAAATTTGCAGCCGATTGTGTCCAGTAGAAGCCGAGAAATGAATTTTCATCCCTGTGTTAAAGTTGCATACAGAGAAACCATTCCATATAAAGGGAGGGGCGCTTTGCGCCTCTATTGACTGTGTTCTATGAACAATTTAGTTATAGTTATTATTGACTGACACTTTACCTTAACAGAATAAATGAAAGGTGAATACATTTGAGAGACATCGAAAATGACGTGAGCAGTCTGACTATGCTCAAGCATTACAACAACACAACACTGTTTGGAAAAGATTGACTCAAACATAATCCATAAACTAATTAAATCAATCCAAAATGGAATTGAGGCAGTTCTCAAGTCAAAAGTGGGTCACACTGATTATTCATTATATGTGAACACAGATTTGAATTTTCCTATAATAATAAGTGTTGTATCCTTAAGAGTTCATGGAAATCCCTGGAAAGTGTTTCTGATTTTGTATTACAATGATTTATTTTGTTATCACGCCTCAATTAGTAAATTTCCTACTGGACTCGTACTTTTGCACCCCACTGTATATCTGTTGGAACCCATCTGTGGATCGGTCCCATCGGCCGATGAGTCTGACCCGTTTGCGGATCCGCAGATGGGCGACCCATCTGTGGATGCACGAGAAATGACAATGCAGACCCATCGGCTGATGGGTCTGCGCCATCTGCGGATGTGTTGTTCACCTTGAAGGAATGTGTATGCATCAATGGTGGATGAGTATGTTTATTTGAACCTAAAAATAAGCAATTTATGTCATAAATGTTTATAAAGCAGTCCGTGACATGTGGTTTGTCGATAACCGTTTGTCGATAAGATAAAAATAAGATAATGTCGCTCCATTTAAAAACGCTGGTCTACTTCGCTGGTGGCACTGGCAGACTCAGCTCTCCATTGTTTATATATCAATTCCTGGCATGCCTTAATCACCCCAAAGCTAAAGATGAAGGTGTGGCTTCGTAATCGGGGCATTGTCAATTATATAAACACAATAACGCATTATGTGATTCTATGAGGCCCTCAGTGTGATTCTATGAGGCCCTATGTGATTCTATGAGGCCCTCAGCGATGGGTCTGACCCGTTTGCGGATCCACAGATGGGTCGCCCATCTGCGGATCCGCAAACGGGTCAGACCCATCGGTCGATGGGACCGATCCACAGATGGGTTCCAACATATCTATCAAATAGATGCAAATTTTGAATGCTTGTTGCATCATTACTGAGATGCAGCTACCCTTCTGATCCAATGCCTGAGTAGTTTATGTGATGGATTTGGAATTTGTCCAGGGTGCACAACTCTTTTCAAAAATTTTCATTGTGTCTTTAATAGCCACAAGCCACTGCAGGGCAAACCCAGAGTTTGAATGGTTATTAGCATGCTGAAGATCACTCCTTAGAGCACAATTAACTGTTTGATATGTCAAACTCACACGTCACACTGATGTGTGTAGACTCGGTCAAACAATGCCTCAGGAGCCATCCACTTGACTGGTAAGCGACCCTGTTGGATACACGGCATTAAAACAGACCCACACTCAAACCCCACACTTGCACACTATCCTGAAGAAGCACGTCTCTTTGAGGAGACCAGGAGTGACGCATGGACATTCCGAATGCCACAAAGAGTGTGTTATATGATTAGTTGCAAACCGTTCTTACATAAGAGGAAAGTAAGCATATGCACCTCTGTACCTCAAGGCATAAGACAAGACAAAAAAAACTATGGGGTGAAGGGAACTATGGGGCCAAGCAAGACTATCTGCCATTACTTTATAAAATGTTGTCTTTAGGGGAACAAAGCAAGTGTTTTTCAGGCTTCATACACATGACATTTGATCCTTGATAAGTTGGCCTTTTCTCCAAGCACAGCTAAGCCTAATTGTGCATTTTGCAGATTAACTTAGAAATGGTACGAATTAAATTATTAACTTCAAATGTAATGTGCTACTTCAGACTATTCCAGGTGAAACTGCCAGATGTTGGTCTCTAATGCCTTTTGTCCTGATTCTGTCAATCTCCATTGAGTGTTAGATGATGTGTCAATCTCCATTGAGTGTTAGATTATGTGTCAATTTCCATTGATGAGACCCTGAGACAACCAGTGAGCTCCTACCATGTGTAGCCACCACCTGAGAGTGAAGCGCATGCCTTTTA
This sequence comes from Myxine glutinosa, assembly GCF_964187855.1. Taxonomy (NCBI): domain Eukaryota; kingdom Metazoa; phylum Chordata; class Myxini; order Myxiniformes; family Myxinidae; genus Myxine; species Myxine glutinosa. The sequence continues at coordinate 33,421,536 of NC_136263.1, forward strand.
TTTACATTTTCTAGGGATGACAAGATAACCTACAGGTATGCACACCCACCTCTAAGCTGTCTAGCCTGTGTTTTAACTCCCTTGGATGGACGTTAAACAGGCGTCTCGTCTGCCAGGATTCGTTGGTGGACGTTAAAGATCCCAAGGTGTCCTTCGTGAAGAGTAGGCGAGCTATCACCTGCACCATGTCCAAATACCAAATTCCTGCTCTAACCTACAGAGAGGGCGATGCATCAGCAGCACAGTTACACCTCAGCTAATGATGCTACCCTAAAGCCTTGTGCTGCATATGAACGAAGAAGAAGATTTCCATTATCTATGGAATTGAGGCATATGGATGATTGCAGCGAGAGGGAGGAAACACAGCAACAGTTCTAAATGATGTCCACAAGAGCACATGGTCCAGACAAGGACATACAGACTCAGCAAAAGAGCACACATGAAGGCACACAATGAGATGCGCAAATAGATTACAGGAAGACACTCTTTTGGTTACTTGTCTTCTCTATCTCTGTCTCCTCAGTCTCAGCCTGAGCTCATTAAATAAACTCTCTGCCCTTCCTAATGATCAAAAACCCTTAACTGTTTGTGCTATCTCACGTCCATCCCTGGAAGATAGCCGTAGCAAGCATGGCGGACGGAGTCATGGGTGGAGCCACGGTAAGTTTCAGTGAGGGTTAGCCCCAAACTTTTTCATGCACAGTTGAAACGAGAATTAATTTATTAAGGTACATATAGTACAAAAATCTTAAGGTACATACTTAAGGTACATATAGTACTTAAGGTACAAAATCACATGTCCAGGGTTTAAGATGTGCACATGTTTGATTAAGTAAGGAAATACAAACTGTACTCCTCTTGAATATTTTACCAGTAGCACAATTGACAAAGATACAATTACTGAGGGTCGAGGAGTACCAGCTGAACCTCGAATCCTATCCAGGTTCCTCCTGATGACTCCATCTTTGTTGTCTACTTTTTTTTCTTTTTTCTTTTGGTTCCTTCTGATGACCCCAATGCAGTATTTGGTTTTCTGTTTCATTAGAGTAAATTTTAATTTTAATGATGACAAACAACAACAACAACAGGCATTTTAAGGCCATTTTCCCTGCTAGAGCGGGGGTTAGCCTTGCGGGCCCCATGACAATCTTCTCCATTTTGCCCTATTTTCTGCATCTCCCCTTGTTAAACCCCTTGCCCGCATTTCTTCTTCCACCATCTTTAGCCAAGTCTTTCTCGGTCTTCACCGTCCTCGACTTCCTTCTACATTCATTTCCCTCACTCTTCTCAACCAGTCACTTTCATCCTTCCTCAACACAAGACCAAACCATCTCAACCTGTTCCTCTTCACAGCATCAATCACAGGCTCTATTCCCATCATCTTTCGCAATTCATCATTTGTCTTCCTCTCTCTCAATGATACTCCGCACATCCACCGAACCATTCACATTTCCACCCTTTCCAGCCTTCGTTGCTGCTCTACGTTCATTACCCATGTCTCGCTCCAATAAATCAATTTACCCAATAAAGCAATTTTAATGACAACATCAAGTAGAAATGATTCTGACAGTGACAGAGGAATATTGCAACTACAGTACAAAATTGTTCTTTTAGGTTTACATGTTATCGAGATGCTTAGGGAAGTGCTAACACTTGTAACTACTTACATTGGTTGTCTTTTTGTAATAGTCGATGTTATGTACATCCCTGGCAAGGCCGAAATCAGCGATCTTCATGACATTTTCCTCCGTGACGAGCACGTTCCTCGCTGCCAAGTCTCGGTGAATACACTATGGATGGAGAAACAGGTATTGGGTTTGTACATCTGGTTAATGTATATGTGCTCAATGTGAAAAGCACAAACTGTAATGAAATATATGACATGTGACCACCGTTTGGAAAGAAATTTTGAATTTTTTTTTTTTTCCTTTTGAAAGGAATAACAACAACACGAGAACAAGATTGAGAACCTTTTGAAAACGTGAAAAAATAGCTCATGTGGCCTACCTTTTTTGAAGCCAGGTACTCCATTCCCCGTGCCACCTGGTACGTACAAGATACCAGGTCCTTGAAAGTGAGCTGTTCACCCAGCTGTTCAGGTCTAACATCAAATGAATATCCGATGCCAGATGGGCGGCGTGCCCGGAGGTATTCTCGTAGATTCCCTTTTGACGCGTATTCTACAATGACGTACAGAGGACCTGCACACAAGGAACGTACTTAATGAAATCCCAAAAGAACTGTCCTAGTGTTAGAAACCTTAAACATGAATCATACTCGATATAATTAGAGAGTGTCTGTTTGTTGTTTGTTTGTTTCACTTGTATGCACTCCTGAACCAATGGACGGATTGAGTTGAAAACTGCAGTTTGCACTCGGTCGGGGTGTGCACGGGGTTTTAGGCAGTTACAATTGTTTTTTTCCAGAAGGTGAACCTGCCATGCTAAACATGTTTTATTATTAGCATTATGGTGCCAGAGAGAAAACACCAAAGCAGAGATGCGGAGCATGATGACCACTGTGAAGACTGCCACGCCAAAAAAAAAAAAAAAACTCATACTGCCGGAGGTTGGAACCGCCACGTCAAACTTGTGTTTTAACATAACGAGAAGTGTTTGTGTGTTTGACTTATGATGCACTCATGAACCGCTGGATGGAATGAGTCGAAAGCTTGCTTGGTGGTCTTTCTGTCTTCTACCGACTCCTCTCCGGCCTTGCTCCCCCAGCTCTGTCTGTGCTCTGTCCCCCAAATATTCCTACAGGTCGCACAAGATCTGCCAGCAACCCTCTGATGGTTAAACTGCCAAAATAAAGACTCTCTGGTCACCTTCACTCATTCATTCCTCTTTTCTCTTGCCTCTGGAACAAACTCCCTCATTCTCTTCAATCCCCACTCCTCCCTCCAGGTCTTCAAAACAGCAGTTCACCACCATCTCTTATCTTCCCCCATCCAAAACCTTGATCTTTTCTACCCCCGTTAATTCACCCTAGATACACTTTTTTGAAATACCGACTTCTCTCCATCTTGTCTCCCGCTCCCTTTATCATATGTTTTATGTTTTACGTGTCAGTTGGTCGAGCAGAGCTTGGCCTGAGTCTTTCATGAACTGGATGGCCAGACTTGACGTTCGACTAAGGTTAGGGCAAGAATATGTAACTCGGTAGTGGTGCCAGCGATAGCTCGCCTCCATGGGATCTTTAACGTCCACCAGATGAGACGCCTGATTAACATCCACCCGATGGATGGCACATGCATTGATGAATCACCCTGCCTCTGAAACACCAGGATTACAGTTTATATCTGTGACAAGATTCAAACCCAGGCTAGGCAGCTTAGAGGTCAGTGTGTGTGTACATCTAGGCCATCCTGCCAATCCAAAAACAAAGATCTCTGACTTCAGCAATTTTAAACCCAAGATTTCAAAAATAAATGAGTATCTTACCATCTTGGGTGCAGGCCCCAATAAGGTTGATGATATTTTTGTGTTTTCCAATAACCTTCATCATCTCCATCTCAGATACCAGGTCTGATAATTCCTTGTCAGTGGCGTCATCTGTGAGGAAATGCAGTCGGTCTGCGTAAATTTTATGGCAGTAGCAATCATGCAAGAAAAAACAGGCCTTAAAGGTTCCAAGGGCTTATAACTTAACATGTGTAAAGACTGGATGCAAGATGGCTATCACATGCATAAACATCTTCAACACCTGGATCCCAGAAGTGAGATACTTTGAGATACCTTTGAGACTATGACCTCATTTGCCCACAACATTATTCAAACTTGATACCAAGTGAGTTTCTCAATATAAAAGTGCCACCACTCTCCAAAACAAATGAAAAGCATGCACTGTGATAATTGTGTTGTCATGTTGCTTTACCTTTGGTTACTTGAAGCTAACTAAACAAGCTCTCTCTGTAATTGTTTTGCAGAAATGTTGTTGTTTTATTAAAATTTTCATCAAAAACATCAGATTTGAATACATTTTTACCTCCATCCACCTTATGTTTTCACCCCTGTCTGTCTGTTTGTCCGTCTGTGAGCAGGATATCTCAAAAGGTTGTGGACGGATTTGGACGAAATTTGGTGGACAGGTTGGTTGTGTGATAAGAATGAAATGGTTCGATTTTGGTGAAGATCCGAATCCGAGAATTTTTTAATTATTGAAGTCATTCTTCACCATTGAGATATGCGGCCAGCAACGATATACAGTACTGCATAGTATGATATTTCAAAAAGTTGTGGATGGATTATGACAAAATCACATAGTATATTTGTATAACATATCGCCACCTGGTGGGAGTGGGGTCATTGTGCATGTCCACCTGGTCATGCTGTACTGTAACATGAATACTAAAAAATGACCTAAGCCCCTGTTTTTATCACCAGTCCATTTATCTGACCCTACAGCACCTTCAGAAAGTATTCACACCCCTTAACTTTTTTCGTATTTTGTTTGTTACAGCCTGAATTGAAAATGGATTCAATTGAGTTTTTTTTTGTCACTGATCTACATGTAATCCCCCATAATGTTAAAGTGGAATATATATATACTAGCGGGGTCACCCGTGGGAATCCCACGGGCATGGATGTGTGTGACATTTCGACATATTGAGTTATATGCTGCACATTCATTTTTACAAAATGGTTACTGGCAAGTCATCAGATCCAGAAATGGTGTGAATTTAGTTATTTCACATAATATGTGACAAAAGCAAAAGCGAATTTTTAATATATATCGACACGTTGCCGTCGGTGTCATGTTGGGCGGTGTATGATACACCATGACGCGATTTTTAAAAATATATCTCTGCATTTTCCCGCGTGTGTGGAATGTTCTCAATTATTGCTGACACCGAGTCCAAAACCATCGATAAAAATGAAATCATATGGTGAGTTAGATTGGAGATAAAGGCGTGAGAGAGACTCAATGGCCTTGAAGTTGAAGTTACAGGCGTTTGAGAATTCATTTCGTTCTATAAACGGCAACTTTCATTGGATTTCCTTCCCGTTTTTTTTCAACCGAGTCGAAAACTATGTTAGCGACTGTGAAAAATGAAATGATATATCGAATTTTTAATATGTATCGACACGTTGCCGTCGGTGTCATGTTAGGCGGTGTATGATACACCATGACGCGATTTTAAAAAATATATCTGCATTTTCCCGCGTGTGTGGAATGTTCTCAATTATTGCTGACACCGACTCTAAAACCATCGATAAAAATGAAATCATATGGTGAGTTAGATTGGAGATAAAGGCGTGAGAGAGACTCAATGGCCTTGAAGTTACAGGCATTTGAGAATTCATTTCGTTCTATAAACGGCAACTTTCATCGGATTTTCTTCTCGTTTTTTTTCAACCGAGTCTAAAACTATGTTAGCGACTGTGAAAAATGAAATGATATATCGAATTTAAAATAGATATCGACACATTGCCGTCGGTGTCATGTTGGGCGGTGTATGATACACCATGACGCGATTTTAAAAAATATATCTCTGCATTTTCCCGCGTGTGTGGAATGTTTGTGGAAAATTAAAGATTTCAAATAAACCTATTTAAAGTGTATGCGCACATAACTAATAAAAAAAACGAAGAAATATCTCTCGGTAATTTCCTGAAACATATTTTACTTCCGGCTAATATGTTGAATGAAATAAAAACGAAGAAATATATGTCGGCATCATTGTTGACGTTTTTGTGACGACTATCATCAAACGAAATAGTAATATATCATAACGGAAAAGCAAAAGCGAATTTTTAATATATATCGACACATTGCCGGCGGTGTCATGTTGGGCGGTGTATGATACACCATGACGCGATTTTAAAAAATATATCTCTGCATTTTCCCGCGTGTGTGGATTGTTCTCAATTATTGCTGACACCGAGTCTAAAAGTAAAACCATCGATAAAAATGAAATCATATGGTGAGTTAGATTGGAGATAAAGGCGTGAGAGAGACTCAATGGCCTTGAAGTTACAGGCCTTTGAGAATTCATTTCGTTCTATAAACGGCAACTTTCATTGGATTTTCTTCCCGTTTTTTTTCAACCGAGTCTAAAACTATGTTAGCGACTGTGAAAAATGAAATGATTTATCGAATTTGATTTGAAATAAAACTGGGGGAGAGCAAGACACCACGGGCCTACAAAACAGGACTCAAAGCTATGCGAGTTAATAAAATGGTGGATATTTGTTTATAGCCACTCCCAGAATGGGTGGAGCTATGGGTGGAGCTACTCTGCAAACCGAGTAAGCCACACCCCGGACAGACACCCAACAGATAGACAGACAGACAGACAGACAGAATCATCTACGGCTATTATAATATAAGATATTTTTTAGAAATTCTAACAAAATCATCAAAAATGAAATACAGAAATATCAAATCTACATAAATATTCAACCCCTTGAGTCAATAGTTCATCGAAGCACCTTTGGCAGCGATTATAGCTTTGAGTCATCTTGGTTATGTCTGTATCAGGTTTGCACATCTGGATTTGGGGAGTTTCTTCCATTCTCTCTTTAGGATTTGCTCAAGCTCTGTCAAGTTGGATGGGGAGCATTTGGTGAACAGCATTCTTCAAGTCTTTCCACAGATTCTCAATGGGATTCAAGTCTGGGCTTGGGACACTCAAGGACTTTCACGTTCTTGTTCTGAAGCCATTACAATGTTGCTTTGGCTGTATGTTTGGGGTCATTGTCTTGTTGGAACGTAAATCTTCGCCACAGCCTAACGTCTTTTTCCCTCTGAAGCAGGATCTCATCAAGGATTTGCCTTCATTTGGCTCCATTCATTGTTCCCTCGATCTTTACAAGTCTCCCAGTCCCTACCGCTGAAAAGCATCCCCATGGCATGATGTTTCCACCACCTTGCTTCATGGTAAGGAAGGTGTTAAGGTGTGTGATGAGCTGTGCTCGGTTTCCGCCAGACGTAGCGCTTTGCATTCAGGTCAAAGAGTTCCATTTTCATCTTATCAGACCACAGAATATTTTGCCTAATGCTCTCAGAGTCTTTCACATGCCTTTTTCTTGGCACTCTAGGCATTCTGCCATGTGCTTTTTTCTCAGGAGTGGCTTCTGTCTGACCACTCTCCCATAAAGCCAAGATTTATGAAGTCCTGCAGAGGCTATTGTCCTTCCGTCAGGTTCTCCCATCTAAACCAAGGAACTCTGTAGTTCTGTCAGTGTGGTCATTGGGTTCTTGGTCAACTCCCTGACAAAGGACCTTCTTGTCCGGTTTCTCAATTTGGTCGAACAGCCAGCCCTCGGAAGAGTCTGGGTAGTTCCATATTCTTTCTATTTCCTAATGATGGAAATCACTGTGCCCTTGGGAACTTTCAACATTCTAGAAATTGTTTTATTCCCTTCCCCAGATCTATGCCTCCTCACAAATCTATCTTGGAGTTCTATGGGCAGTTCCTTGGACTTCATTGAAGAGTTTCTGCTCTGACATGCACTGTCAACTGTGGTACCTTATATAGAAAGGTGTGTTTCTTTCTAAATCAGGTCCAATCAATTGAATTGGCCACAGGTGGACTCAAATCAAGTTGTAGAGACATCTCAAGGATGATCAAAGGAAATTGGATGCACCTGAGCTCAATTTGGTGTGTCATAGCAAAGGGGTTGAATACTTATCTACACGAGACATTTCAGCTTTTCATTTTTAATTATTTTGTAAAAAATTCTCAATAAAATTTCCACTTTGACATTATGGGGAATTATGCTTAGAGCTGATCAGTGACAAAAGAAAAATCTCAATTTAATCCATTTTAAATTCAGGCTGTGAAAATAAAATGTGAAAATGTCAAGGGGTGTGAATACTTTCTGAAGGCACTGTATTTGTCGGTTTTGTATGTAATTCCTGAAAATACCACAATAATGTTCCTAACTTTTTTTGCATGATCCATTGTAATGTGATACGAATATGCATGATCAAGCGGTGTCTACATCTGGCATCAGTATGGTCAGACACATTGTGACACTTCTGTGTTCCAGCACTAGTCTAAATGTTTATGACCGCAATTTGCTAGAAAGAGCAATTGCAGCTGGGACTCTAATGACAATAAAACAACTCTCTTTGACATAAAGTCCACAAACTCTTTCTACTGCCACTCATAGGAGCCAAACTTGCAGTGATTTTAATAAAAGCATGTGATCTTCATTTATCCAAGCCCTAGTTATTGGGAGAAACCAGGTTATACGTATTTTTTGTGAGTGCCGCATACATCCCCCATGCATGAGGGCCAACTGACCTTTAAGCATCTTGACAGCGACTGTAACTGTACGGTTGGGCCGATCTTTTTCGATGCCAACTGCTTCACCTTTCACCACCTGCCCAAAGCAGCCTTCACCCAGAGGTTTTCCCAAAAGTAGTCTGTGGAATCACAATCATTCCCTGAATTATCATGGACGTGTGAATAAAACTCTGAAGTTTCTTTCTTTTCAAGTCTTTTCAAGATTTTAGTGCACACGTTGAACAGTCTGAGCAGGATTTTCTTTTCAGCAGCCATTTCTTCCACATTGCATTTGTCTTGAGTGTATCAAACAACATGTTTAGAAAGTCCATCAAGTTTCAGTCTGTGCCTGAGGATAGATACCACCATAGAAAATCTCGTCGAGCCAAATCACCATTCTTTGTGCAATCGATTCGACTTTTTGGAACGACAATTTTTTGCTTTACAACCTAGAACTTGATAAGAGTTTGCAAAGAAGTAATTTGAATCTGAGTGAACTCTCACCGATCCCGAGGGAATTCCCAAAGTGGGTCTTCTGGAAGGTCATACTCAGACACACCAGGCAAAGTTGGTGCATCACTGGAAGATGAGCGAGCGATTCGCACAAGAGGAGTGTGAGATGCCATTGAAGAGCTTGAGTCAATGGACACCTGTAAGGACAGCAACACATCTTAGACAGGTTCTCTTATTTCCTCCAGATTATGACCACCTCATTCTGCATGTTCATTTTCACGGTGCTAACCTTTTGGTAAAAATGGAAGATATTTCAATAATACTATTAGTATAATATTCATCATCATTTCATATGCAGCCTATGGCTACTGGTTGCATCAATGCTGTGAGCACAGCTGTGTAAGCTGGTACTCACTTTGCCAACCTCAGAAGGAGGCCAGGCTGAGTCAACCCACCTGGTGTTATCTAACAGCACGACAGGGCTCAAACTCAAGACCCTAAGCTTCAAGCCAGCCACAACAAACAAACAACACCAAGCTATCAGTACAGTGATATTAATAATAAATATTTATTCATGGATAATGGATCCTGCTGTTGTTGACAGAATAAGAGACCGTTAGGTTCTTAATAAGTTATGGCACACAGCTCTGTAGCTCCACTTCATTGAGAAGAACAACTTTGGCCATGGGCACTTCAACCGACTGTCAAGACAAATGCAACAATGTCTTTAATATTTACCAAGCAAAAGCAATCAATAGGTAGGTGTCACAATACCCTTTTACCTGGCATTTAAAAAAGTCTTTAAAAAGTATAATTAAAGGCACATCCGAACTCATTGTGACGAAGGAAGGGCTAGGTTGACCGTGTTGGGTCCATTGATTGTGCCATCACAAACCTGTCGCTTTAAGGGGATTCCTTTAGAAAGCTTGCACAGGTTTGGCTCAGGCAGGCTTTTGGTAACAGTCTTCTTCCACTTGTAGAGCAGCACGATCGCCAACATAAGAGAAAGCAGCACGGCACCAGCACAATAGATGCCAATCTCTGTATACATGGGCACCATGGAGCCTGAACTGCTCACCTCCTCCACTGTTGCTGTGTACACACATGAGAGAAGACTATTTTGGTCAATGGAGGGTGGGTGACGTGACAAGTCATAGATATGGCTGTCATAAAGATGGAGGTGGGGGGGGGAGGGGGTGTAAATGGAAATTAGAGGTGGTAAGCTTGGGAGGGGGAAGTTGGGATCAAGATGGGAGAGTTTGTGCAGACTATTTCAAACAATGTCAAGAGCAATGCAAGGTAATGACAGACCAGACATGATGAAATCCGAAGAGTGCAACTTCATTATAAGAGTGGTACATTTGTAACACTGGCATGCATATCATGACTTCCTCAGATATTTTGTGAGAATATCCCATCATAAAAGGTCAGAGCAGTGTGTATGTAGCTATTTGACCATGATACTGTACCAAAGTGATATATGTAAGCCTTCCTATTGAGAGGATCTTTATGTATTGACTTTTTAAAAAACTACTCATAGGTTTTTGTATCACAGAAGAGTACAAAACATCTATAACAAAAGGTCATTCAATGAAACAGTGCTGAAATGACTGGGCCACGTGCCTTACGGACTCTCTATAGACTATCTATAGCCAGCCCTGTGGGAGAGGCATCTTTGTATATTGGTTTGTAGGGGTTGAGGAAGTGAAGTGACAGATGGAGATGTTTTAAATCCTGCACGTACATATTTTTAAACAACTAGGCCGCAATTTATCATGGAGTGTATTTTCTTGGTGTAGTCTGGTCTGCTGACCCACACAAGCGCATGCTTGGGAACAGACTAAGAGAAGCACTTTTTCACTGGAAATGTCTGCAAACTGACAGCTTCAAAAACTGTGAGCTGATACAATCTGCTGCTTTAAACAAGTAAAAATACCACCTCCTCAAGCTGTAGTCAGCTGTTACAAGGCAATGAAAGAAATCTATGCTCAGCTTTTCTGTTTTAAAAAAAAGGACCTGAAACAACAATGCATTCCATCGTTGTTTGATAGTAATACTTTTACAACAAATTGCACAATGCACAGGGTCGGTGCATTGTGCAGCAGATTTGGGAATGAGAGACAAAAAACTTTTGAGTAGCATGAGAGAAATAAGACAACATTCATGAAAACATTTTGCAAAGATACGTGTCATTTGTCCATGCCGATGTAGTACCTTGCTACCGTTTTGCATCACTGCTGATGTAGCTATTCTGCTGAGGCGGTGCTCCCAATATATTTTGGCAGGCATTTAGAATTTTACCACGGTACTGACAAACATTGACCTACTCTTTTTTTAAGATGCTGTGTGAACTTTAACATCTACAAGTGATTGTTAGGAGACAAGACAGCAAATTTAATGTCCTCTCTGAAGGACATGATACTTACTGGGGGGCACTCCCACCTTCCAGAGGGCTAAATTGCCCCCCTCAGCCTACGTACAGTGTGCAATGTGCTGCAGCGCATTATTTTTGTCATTTTTGGAAGACATACACACATGCATATATATGTATATATATATATATATATATATATATATATATATATATATATATATATACACACACACACAGTATCATATATATATATATATATATATATATATATATATATATATATATATATATATATATACACACACACAGTATCATATATATATATATATATATATATATATATATATATATATATATATATATACAGTCACGTGAAAAAGTAAATACACCCCATGTAAAGATTTGACTTTTTCAACATATTTCAACATACAGCTATTTGATCTTCATTTCAACAATATTGATAGATAAAGGTGATATAATATAACAAATATCAGGAAACATTTACATTTTGTAGTCCGTTGTATAATTTAAATAAACATAAATGCAAATTTCGCATGTGGAAAAAGTAAGTACACCCTTGGCTCGAATAGGTGGTATTGCCCCCTTTGGCAGAAACAACCTCAAGTAGGCGTTTCTTATAACTGTCTACCAGTCTCTCACATCGACTGGGAGAAATTTTTGCCCACTCCTCCATGCAGAATTCTTTCAGCTGTGCGATGTTTGAGGGGTTTCTTGCATGCACAGCTCGTTTCAAATCTCCCCACAACATCTCGATGGGATTCAGATCCGGGCTTTGACTTGGCCATTCCAGAACCCTCCATTTCTTTCTTTTCAGCCATTCCTTGGTGGATTTACTGGTATGTTTAGGGTCATTGTCATGTTCCAAGGTCCACCTTCGGTTGAGCTTGAACTTTCCGGCAGATGGCCTCACATTATCCTCAAGCACCCTCTGGTACAATGAAGAATTCAGAGTGGATTATATGATGGGGAGCTGCCCAGGCCCTGATGCAGCAAAGCTGCCCCAAACCATAATATTTCCACCACCATGCGTTACAGTTGGTATCAGGTTCTTGTGGTCAAATGCTGTCTTTGATTTTCGCCAAACATGTCTTCTGGTACTGTGGCCAAATAGCTCTACCTTTGACTCATCTGTCCAGAGCACATTGTTCCAGAAGTGCTGGTCTTTGCCAAGGTGTTCATTGGCAAACTTTAGTCTTGCCCTGATGTTCTTTCTGGACAGCAAAGGTTTCCTCCTGGCACAACTCCCATGCAGATCAAATTTGTGCAGCCTCTTTCTAATGGTAGACTCGTGCACTTTGACATGAACAGTGGCAAGAGCTACCTGTAGGTCCCATGATGACATTCTGGGGTTCTTAGAGACTTCTTTCAGCATCTTGCGGTCTGTTCTCGGGCTGAACTTGCTGGGGCCGCCTGGCCTGAACAAGTTGGCAGTTGTTTGGAATCTCCTCCACTTGTAGATGATCTTCCGGACAGTCGAATGATTGATTTCAAATTGTTTGGAGATCTTTTTAAATCCCTTCCCAGACTCGTAGGCATCTATAACCTTCTTTCTGAAGGCCTCAGAGAGCTCTTTTGATCTAGGCATGGTGACGCCACACACTTCAACAACAAAGACCAAACCAAACTAAATGTCTGAGGTTTAAATAAGACAGGTTCCTCCAAGATCCTCTCTAACGATGTTCTAATCATTTGCACCTGAGCTGGTGCACCTGATTCTAATTTTAGGTATTTGAAGTAGTGATAAATGTAGGGGTGTACTTACTTTTTCCACATGCGAAATTTGCATTTATGCTTATTTAAATTATACAATGGACTACAAAATGTAAATGTTTCATGATATTTGTTATATTATATCACCTTTATCTATCAATATTGTTGAAATGAAGATCAAATAGCTGTATGTTGAAATATGTTGAAAAAGTCAAAACTTTACATGGGGTGTACTTACTTTTTCACGTGACTGTATATATATATGTATATATATATATATATATATATATATACACCGCATCATATATATATATATATATATATATATATATATATATATATATATATATATATATATATATATATATATATATATATATATATATAAACGAAATTTACAGGTCAATGAGAGTATTAACACAAAAAGAATATGAGCTTCTGATTGTACCTGGCAGCACGGTGAGCCACGCAGTGTGGTAGGAATAACCGATGGAGTTTCCTGCGAGGCAAGTGTATTCACCTACATCGTCGAGCGTAACATTCCACAGGTAGAGGAATTCGATTTCTTTGTCTGTTGTGTTCATACCTACAGTCTGCATGAGAGAAATAAGTTAAATGGCAAAATGCATGCAAAACAATATAAAATAAAAATGTACAATTATATACATTTTGTATTACTTTGTTTTCATAACAATGGTTATGAATGTATATGCATTTTAAATTTATAAATATATACTGTAGACTCAAATTACCATGGGCTATAGAAACAAATTTTGATAATTGCAAAAAAAGGAAAAAGTTGGAGTTATAATTTCCTTCTTTATTTAATTCCCTATGATTTTCTCAAAATTCGTCTCAAAGACTGTTTTAATGAGAGTCGTATATTTTTCGTATGCAGAGGATGTAAAGAGCGGAAGGCGTATAATTTCATGATTGTGGAAGGCATGCAATGTTGCAATCCTTACCTTGATTACTTGGACGTAGGGTGAGCCGTCGGGTCCATACTTGCTTCCATTCACCTCAATGTGCTTAAGCCACTGGATGTGTGGCTGTGCGTCACTGTACACTTTACAGTGGAACTCTACATCAGAGCCAACAACGACTGTCTGATTGGCAGGCAACCCCGCATGCAGGATGGGACGGTGAGGAGAACGTTCTGGTGGCAGACGAAGAGTCAGCAAAATCACACATGTGAAAGCAGATTGATGGATAGGTAGGTGTGAGACACAATGAAGGTAATAAGCAGCTGAAGACATTTGTACACAGCCGATCATTTTCAAATCTCTGATAGAATTGGCAAAATCGTTAATTATTGTCTTTTCATTTTTGTATTTTGCTTCATTTTGATTCACTTCCTGTTAAAATGCATTCAAACAATTTCAAAGATTTTCTCTTTTAATACTCTCTGATACAGAACCTAGCTTGTCATCTTTATTGTATCTCTCCCATGAACTTTGAAGAAAATAGTGAGGGGAAGAGGAGGAGGAGGAAGAAGAGGAGGGCAGGAGAAGGAGAGGATGGGTAAGGAGGAGGAGGACGAAGAAGAGGAAGACAGGAGAAGGAGAGGGTGGGTAAGGAGGAGGAGGAGGAAGAAGAGGAGGGCAGGAGGAAGAGAGCATGGGTAAGGAGGAGGAGAGGAAGGAGCATGAATTGGAGGAAGTGGGGGAAAGGGAGAGTAGGACAAGTTGAGGAGGAGGGTATGAAGAGGAGGGGATGAGTAGGGGGGGAGCATGAATTGGATGAGGTGGGGGAAAGGGAGAGGAGGAGAAGTTGAGGAGGGGTATGAAGAGGAGGGGACGAGTAGGGGGGAGCATGAATTGGATGAGGTGGTGGAAAGGGAGAGGAGGACAAGTTGAGAAGGAGGGGTATGAAGAGGAGGGCATGAGTAGGGGGGTGGGGGGGAGCATGAATTGGAGGAGGTGGGGGAAAGGGAGAGGAGGGCAAGTTGAGGTGGAGGGGTATGAAGAGGAGGGGATGAGTTGGGGGGGGGGGCAGAGCATGAATTGGATGAGGTGGGGGAAAGGGAGAGGAGGACAAGTTGAGGAGGAGAGGTATGAAGAGGAGGGGATGAGTAGGGGGGTGGGGGGGAGCATGAATTGGAGGAGGTGGGGGAAAGGGAGAGGAGGGCAAGTTGAGGAGGAGAGGTATGAAGAGGAGGGGATGAGTAGGGGGGGGGGGGGAGCATGAATTGGATGAGGTGGTGGAAAGGGAGAGGAGGCCAAGTTGAGGAGGGGGATGAAGAGGAGAGGATGAGTAGGGCGAAGAGTAGGAGACAGTAAACTTACCGACAACATCCAGCTGGTACGTGTGGTTGATAGAACCGTACATATTAACTACCAGGCAAGTGTAGTTTCCTCGGTCTGAAGGCACAACACTTTCCATAATGAGACTCCAGTGTTGAGGGCGGAGCTGCAATGAGGTGATGATCAGGTAAGTTGCAGAAGAGATGCAGTGTAGTTCCATTTTTAAATCAATCACTTACTTTTCAGAGACAAGTCTCTCCGTTACATCTACGTGCATTCATCAGTCTGTGACTGTAATCCTATTTATGCTTTCATTGCTTTTCCCTTTAAAACGTTTTGACATGTGACAAGTTTGCATGTTTATGATTCCATAAAAAATAACACTTTTTATTGGACCACATTTGTTTGTGAAAGAAAATGTCTTTTCTCGAGCATCTCATCCTTCGGCCCAAACAAGACACATGAGGGATGATCCATGATATACTGTATCGATGCGGAAAATTGCTTCACCCTATAACTGCCACCTCATAGTCCTCGGTTCAGTTTATTGGTGAGATTCTGACGTCAACATTTTAAATGCGACCCCTTGACTTGGAAGACCTTATCTGTATTTATTCTGGGTTCAGATTCAAAGTTTACTCAGCAAAAGCCACATCTGGCAGCCAGACCCAGTATCTCTTCCGCTCTTTGCCTTATCATGGCCTCTCCTTGGCAGGCTTCTCCCGTGTCTGGCCTCTCTCCGGATGTACAGCCTCCTTCCCCTGCTATGCCCCCGGACAACCCCCAGTACGGCTGCTTTCCCTGAGGTTTAACTTGAAGAAAAATACGAAGCAATAATCTCCCCGAAACACTGATATTTTGACGGCACGAATAGAGTTCGATTGAATTGGTTTTTACCATCTAACTCTCCAGTGCAGCATTTCCCAACCTGGGGGAAATTTCCCCCTGGGGGGAAATTTTAGGATTCCAGGGGGGAAACTTATAGGTTTGTATGTATGTGTAGGAGTATGTGGGTGTGTGTGTGTTGCTATATTTTTATGTTATTTATTATGTTATTCATGTTATTAAGCGAATAAATGTTGTGTTTTGGCTACCTTTTTCCTTGTTCAATATATATACTGTATATATATATATATGGGGGGGGGGGGGGGGAAATCCGGACGGTTGAACTGGTTGAAGGGGGAGACGACAGAAAAAAAGGTTTGGAACCACTGCTCTAGTGCATGAATTTGTATGAAACAAAGATGATATATACCTTGATGCCACCCATGCGATGTTCTCCGCGAAAGGTACGCCCATTCTTGAGCCAATGAATGGTGGGGGATGGGTTGCCACCTGCTGGGCAACGAAAGCGCACCGTGTTCGCTGCTGGCACGGCATGGAGACGCTTCTCCATGCGCTCCGGATGCGTCCAGTATGGAGGGCCTTCGTGGGAGGGTCGGGAGAGGGGGGAGAGGGAATGATCTTCAGCAAATGGTTCTCAAGCAAAGGCTGTTAGATACATCTCCAAAGAATCCGTTCAAAACATTAATGTTTTTAAAATTCTGAAGCTCAAATGCACACAATCGGTGTTTGTAAATGTCATAAACTATAATCTCGATGATATTGTGGAAGTACAGACATCTTTTACAGGTAAAAGTTCTTCCATGAATCGTCATCACATTAGCAAACTAGAACGGCACTCAGTAGAGAGTATACCTCCACCTGGTAGGCCATATCACCCAATAGTGAAGAATCACTTCAAAAATTCTACTAGTCGGATCTGGATCTTCACCAAAATTTAATCGATTCTTCCTTGTCAGACACACAGCCTGTCCAACAAGTTTCGTCCAAAATCCATCCATAACTTTTTGAGATATCCTGCTATGTATCGTTTTTGTCCCCCGTCGCACAGCGTAGCGAAAGGGGGACTATGGCTTTCCCCTCCGTCCGTGTGTCCGTGCGTGCGTGCGTGTGTGCGTGCGGGCGTGTTTGCGTGCAGGCGCGCGTGCGTGCGTGCGGGCGTGCGTGCGTGCGTGTGTGCGTGCGTGTTTGCGTGCAGGCGGGTGTGTGTGCGTGCGTGCGGGCGGGTGTGTGTGCGTGCGTGCGGGCGTGCGTGTTTGCGTGCGGGCGTGCGTGCGTGCGTGCATAAGCGAAGGACCGCATTCGAATTTGGTGTGTGGGTGCAACCCACGTCAAAATCCAAGATGGCCGCCGCCATGTATGTCTGATGCCATGTATGTCTGAACCTTGTGAGATGAATATCTTGAAAAATAAGCGAAGTACCAACTTCTAATTTGGTGTGTGGGTGTATCTCTGCATAAGGAAGAACGCTATTGAAAATTGGATTGCCACGTCAAAATCCAAGATGGCCGCCTCCATGTATGTCTGAACCTTGTGAGCGAAATATCATATCATAGCATGTTTTCTGCGTCTTCCACTTTGTCAACTCACATCACTTCCCCGACGGGGGACCTAGGCGTAACGCTTGTTGTCCCTATCTCCCAATGGTGAAGAATCACTTAAAAATTAAATAATCCTCATATTCGAATCCATATTCAGATCTTCACCAAAATCTGAATCGATTCTTCCTTGTCAGACACCCAACCGGTCCACCAGGTTTCGTCCAAATCCATCCATAACTTTTTGAGATATCCTGCTATGTATCGTTTTTGGCCCTATCTCCCAATGGTGAAGAATCACTTAAAAATTAAATAATTCTCATATTCGAATCCATATTCAGATCTTCACCAAAATCGAAACGATTCTTCCTCGTCAGACACCCAACCGGTCCACCAAGTTTCGTCCAAATCCATCCAAAACTTTTTAAGATATCCTGCTATGTATCGTTTTTGGCCCTATCTCCCAATGGTGAAGAATCACTTAAAAATTAAATAATTCTGATATTCGAATCCATATTCAGATCTTCACCAAAATCGAAAGGATTCTTCCTCGTCAGACACCCAACCGGTCCACCAAGTTTCGTCCAAATCCATCCAAAACTTTTTGAGATATCCTGCTATGTATCGTTTTTGGCCCTATCTCCCAATGGTGAAGAATCACTTAAAAATTAAATAATTCTCATATTCGAATCCATATTCAGATCTTCACCAAAATCGAAACGATTCTTCCTCGTCAGACACCCAACCGGTCCACCAAGTTTCGTCCAAATCCATCCATAACTTTTTGAGATATCCTGCTATGTATCGTTTTTGGCCCTATCTCCCAATGGTGAAGAATCACTTAAAAATTAAATAATTCTCATATTCGAATCCATATTCAGATCTTCACCAAAATCGAATCCATTCTTCCTCGTCAGACACCCAACCGGTCCACCAAGTTTCGTCCAAATCCATCCATAACCTTTTGAGATATCCTGCTATGTATCGTTTTTGACTCTATCTCACAATGGTGAAGAATCACTTAAAAATTAAATAATTCTCATATTCGAATCCATATTCAGATCTTCACCAAAATCGAATCCATTCTTCCTCGTCAGACACCCAACCGGTCCACCAAGTTTCGTCCAAATCCATCCATAACCTTTTGAGATATCCTGCTGTGTATCGTTTTTGACTCTATCTCACAATGGTGAAGAATCACTTAAAAATTAAATACTTCTCATATTCGAATCCATATTCAGATCTTCACCAAAATCTGAATCGATTCTTCCTCGTCAGACACCCAACCGGTCCAACAAGTTTCGTCCAAATCCATCCATAACTCTTTGAGATATCCTGGTATGTATCGTTTTTGACTCTATTTCACAATGGTGAAGAATCACTTAAAAATTCTAGTAGCCGGATCCGAATCCGGATCTTCACCAAAATCCGTCCATAACTTTTTGAGATATTTTGTTTAGAAATGGACAGACAGACAGAGAAACGGATAGACAGACAGACAAACGGACAGACAGCCAGGGGTGAAAACATAACCTCCATCCCCCTTTGGTGGCGGAGGTAACAAATATGGTTGTGATTGTGATTTTGTCCTTGTTGTTGTGATTTTCAGAATTTCCTTTCAGTTTCACTGGCTCATTAATATTTTGAACTCGTGAATCATTCTCCTTCCATGTGTACGACTCATTTTCCTGTTTATCTTAGTCATGAGCCAAGAGCGTCTTTTTTTTCAATGACGGCGCACTCATTCATCCCCGTGTTAATCTCATTCAGTGTTTCATAAAGCGAGCTTGACACAGAACATCACACGCACCCTACCTAAACAATTTATACAGGAAGGCCAATGTGATGATTACACATTCACATCTATGAATGATTAAAGTCTGAACAATATTCTTTGGATTATGATGTGTCGTGAACAATATACGAGCACAAAGCAGAAACAGGATGCTTCGATTGAAGGAAGGATTTGTCAGGGAAGGCACTGTGCTTGTACCGAAGAGGCCTCAGCAATGATCAGCATTCAGGTCAGTAAAGGTTGAAGTACTCTGGACTGCAATGAACCACATTCCTGGCAAATCGAGGGCATTAAGTTGTATTTATTTGTTGACAATTTATACTGATATGTATCAGGATTGATGCTTTGGAATACTGCACAAGGCAAGTTGAGGAAGTGCTACAGATCTGTAATTTCATCGAATATTTACAATCTAGTTATGAAGCACAAGGTTAAATTGGTATTGGGAATCTTAGCACCGTCAACCATGGGCAACTTAATTGCTTTTACCCACAAGGGAGTTCATGGAACACCTTACCCTGTGCGGTCTGGGGAAAAAACGACATTGGCGGGGGTTGAAAGCGGCAAATTTGATTGGTCGAGATGATGGAAAATTCCGTAATATTTTGTCCAAGCACTGAAGATGTCGAGTCTCCTCGGGAAATGATGTCGTGTTTGCCATCCTATTGCTTTTATATGGCTGGTACACACAGGTAAGTGTGTGGTATAGACGTGGGGTCGCCACTCCTCTCCGTCTCTCTGATGGCCGTTGTGGAATTCACCTTCTTCCACCCGTGCTGTTGGAGTCGACTGGACTCTCATCCACCATATGTGCAG
Organism: Myxine glutinosa; assembly: GCF_964187855.1. NCBI lineage: Eukaryota > Metazoa > Chordata > Myxini > Myxiniformes > Myxinidae > Myxine > Myxine glutinosa. The sequence goes on from NC_136263.1 coordinate 33,441,565, forward strand.
AGGGTCTGCAGCAGAGCCGTCTGCCATTTTAAACCGCATGGCTGCGGACCGTTACCCTGGTAAGGGAGGCTGACAGGTACTACACCTTGCCCACAGGTGACCTGGGATTATGCAACGCAGGTGCATCCATCCCCCTGAGGTATCAGAAACACCTGCATAAGCACTGCTAAACGGATGGTTTTTTTGAAACTGTGTTCTAGAGTGTTCAAGTATATAATTCAATTGCAACAAAATAAAGATTTTGAAGGTTGTAGGAAAAAAAATTCGGGAGTGCACCGCCGTTGCTGCAGCGTCTTTTACACCACCTTATTTAACACGTTAAATTAGTTATCCGTGCCTATTGTTGATGTCCTTTATGACGTCCTTAAAAACAGTACGTTTCCTGTTTGGAATGATTTTCAATTTTGTTTGACTGCCAGACAGGGAGACGGACTCCTTTTTTTTACCTCACTCTGCGCGTGCACGCTCGGGACAAATTCAGAGCCAAGGTTCCACTAAACTACAGCTTGGTTTTCCAATTTATGTTCCGATTTGTGACCAAAGTAGCCACCTCCTCTTTGCGAAAAAACATATTGGGATGTTTCACATCCACCAACATCCAGTGCTGGCAGAAGCGTCCTTTGGCCCAACGTCCAAATCATGGACGGCATGCACATTGATGCATCGCCCCGCATGCAAAACACCAGGGCGACAGTTTATCGCTGGCTCGAAGTTTGCTAGACAGCTCAGAGGCGAGTGGGTGCACATACCCCTTGGATATCCTGGCAGCCCCTTACTAATGAGTAAAGTCACATGTAAAAGTACAGTCATTAAAAATTTTTTTAAAGTATGTATGAAGTTGAGTCAGACGTAGGAATTAATCAACATTTGACTTGATTTTCCTCTGCAATACAAACTTTATCGGGATATGTTCAATAATGAATGTTTGCCTTTTCATGATGAAATATGTTTTGGGTTAAACAATGTAAAGCAATTTTATTAACTCAGAATATAAAAACAATGTTTTTTTCATCTTCTTCAAATTATTGATATCACTAGGTCTCTTGAGGTTTGAGAAAATAGTGCGGATGAAACCTCTTCCCTGTCTCTATAGAAAACTCCCTCTGGTCTTGAATCCCAAACATAATGCAATGATAATTGATTCGGTTTAGGGTGATATTACCACCCACTCACCCCCGTGGTGTGATGACACAGAAAGGAGTGCTGTTAAAATGAACTATTAGTCACAGAAACAAAATGTGCATTAAAGAAAATATAAAAACATTGGCAGCACAGTAAGCCAGGCTCTGCATGATGGGCACAAATCAAGTCAAGCTGCGGTGTCTTGCTGCAGGCATGCCAGGGGGAATATGTGGTTTGCTTCCAGGAAATGAAAACAAATGGGCTTTCGACCCACAAGGATGCCACATGTCGCATGTGTGGTGAGAATAAAGGATGCTCTACCATGGTTATCGTTCGCATACAAGGTGTTTGTAATGAACTACTGTGAAGAGCGTTCACCGCATGCTCGAGAAGCCCACACCATCATGGTTCCTTGTTGCAGAGCTTGAAGTGCCAGTAACACGGGGAATAAATCACATCTCGCTAAGAAAAAGTTGAAATGATTAGTTAGTCGATCACAAACATCTCCTGCAACTGCAATGCAGGGATTTTATCAACTATCGGAGAAAAGCATTAAAGTGTTAATGCTTATATAGGGTGATCCTTCTCCTCCAGGTGATCCTTCTTATCCTTCTCCACTCTTGTGACAATTTCAGAACTTCCTGTCCGCAACTCCGATAGCTGATAGTGCCACAATTCCTGGCTGCAACTGCAGACAACTACGGCTTTTCTTCAGTCATCTCTCTGTCTTCTAGGTCTTGCACCCTCTGCCCTTTCTGTGCTTTGCTCCCCCCCCAACCCCTTCCCCACCTCTTAGGTAACTGCAGGGCACACACAGTCCACCATTAACCCCTTTCTGGTGACACTACCTATATCCAGGATCACTGCTCACCTCCACTCATTTGTTCCTTTTCCCCCGCCTATAGAATCAACGTATACATTCTCTTCAAACTTATTCTTCCTTCCAGGTCTTCAAGACAGCTGTTCACCACCATATCAGTTCACCCCCATCCAAAACCATCATCGCCTCCTTTTTTAGTCTTTCAGAAGACCAGAAATTACCTTTCTGGCAAAATTTGTGCCTTGATAACTCACAATGACTACGGGATATATGGATAGATTTGTCAGACACCTGTTTTGTCGAGAAAACCTGTCTCCAAGTCATGAATAAGCATACAGCTGGTCCATATTTGTAACCGTTTCCGATAAATGGAGCCTTTGGCCTCCTCATGAAAGAAAGGGGGAGTAGAGAACCAGAAGGTGAAGATGTGAAGTGGTTATTGTAAAGTTGTGGCGACTTTTTGAATTATCCAACTTACTCTATGATCAAGAAAGCTCACACAAAGACGCAATTGGGAGAGAAAGATTAAATAGTGACCACGGAAGTGAGTACATAACACAGGTTTTACTGCAAAGTTTCACAATTTTTCCATCTGGAGGTTAACACGCAGCTGTGTTCAGTTTGAGTTATCCGCTGATTGTTATCTGTGCTTACAAGTCTCTTGAGGGTTTTTAAACAACACCTTGACCAATGAGTATGACTGGTGGTATCTGTTCAGAAAAGTGGACTTCTGCCATCACTATTTGCTTAAATCTGCTCAACGCAAACACGTGCGTATCCAAGGAAACCTCATGGGGTTTCGATCCGTGACTCGTGGCTTCCTGATCTGGAGTTAATTTAAGGTGGTTAGTTACTCGTGTGGGGGCACACCAGCTGCCTGACACGGCAGGGCCACCAGGCACACCCTGTGGGTGAGGCAGGCATCCGCGTGGGAGGGTTTGTGTTACATCGATAGCATAGGCGTGAAACACAGAAACGAGGAACAGAATCACCACCTGTGCATGTCCAATACCCGTTTTCCACACAATATCCCAATTTCCCATTACAACTTAGTTCTGTTTCACTGGATTCGATGAAGCAAAATGAAGCATTTTCCAAAACTTCTCCATGAGCCTCAGTAACTGTAGAAAAAAAAGGTGTCAAAACCTTTATTTTCCTGATATAATTGCTCAGGATGCACAGAATCCAGGTTTAACTCCCATATTGTACCTGCATTAGTCCATTGTCCAATCGTGTCCTTGCAATTCATGGGAAAAGCACAGTGTAATGTGTTTGTCCTGCATGTGATTCATGTCCAAGCTCCACTACGAATCTGACATTATTGTCCTGCATGTGTTTGTGTTTGCATGTGTCTGCATATTTGCATGTCTGCATATTGCTGCATGCTGCATATTGTTGCATGCTGCATATTGCTGCATGCCTGCATATTGCTGCATGTTTGCATGTGTCTGCATATGTTCATGTGTGTGTCTGTGTTTGTGTTTGTCCAAAAATGTGTTTGTCCTGCATGTGATTCATGTCCAAGCGCCACTACGAATCTGACATCAATGTAATTAAATAAGTATATAAATAAAACGTTGTGAAAGAAAGATCAGTGGCTATTCTTAATTTATTATCTCCACCACCAACAGTGGATGGACGGAGGTTATGTTGCACCCCAGTTTGTCTGTCTGTGAGCACCATATCTCAAAAAAGTACGGATGGATTCGGACGAAACTTGGTGGAAGGTTTGGGTGTGTGATGACTGATAAGGACAAATTGATTAGATTTTGGTGAAGGTCCGGATTGGGATCAAGCCTATCAGTGGGACACAAAACGTAAACTGTTCAGTGTTCAGTCTGGCAGAGGTATGTTCCCTACCGAGTGTCGTTATCGTTTTCAAATGAAATCAATTGAAACTCCATGTGGTCCATTTCAGTTACGGAATCATCAAGCTGTTCTCATGTGACATCATCATTCCTTGATTAGTTGTTTGAGAAAGCATCGCATTCGATCATGATTCAAGTTGATCATGACTTTCTCTAATGTTCATTTTGTCCTGTTGCGTCCTGATCCATTCAGTGTATCAGTACTAGCTCTTACACGAACCTCGACTATATATTATTAGTCCCCTACCGGTGTACACCGGAGGGGACTATAGGTTTGCACGCCGTCCCTCCGTCCGTCAGTCCGTCAGTCGGTCAGTCCGTCACGCAAAGAACAGTTTTCCGGACTTTTTTTTCTAAACTCTTAATGCTAATGATTTCAAACTTGGCAAAAGGTTTCCTCATGATAAGTTACAGATCAGGTTCGAACTTCACGACGTTTCGATCATTTTTAACAAAGTTATGGCACTGTTAACTTTGGGAATTCTGATAATTCTGATGATCCTTAACTCAGTGCCATTTTAAGTTTTAATTTCCTTTACAAACCAATTTCTCTGCAATAATAGGACCGATTGAGATAAAATTTTCACCATAGGAGGGACTCGGTCTGTAGAATATTGTAATGGTGATTATGACGTCACGGGTCACGTGGTTCGGCCGCCATATTGTTTTTAAAACCCCTTTTTCTCTGCAACGGCTGAACAGATCGAGGCCAAACTTTGCAGGCAGAATCGCATACCCATGACGAACAAAAAAGTCACCGAGCATGACGTCATGCATCACATGGTTTCAGAGTTATGACGTTGTTAAACATGAACCTTTAAAACCGAGCTCCTCCCTCATTTTTGATCCAATCGAGGAGAAACTTCACAGATCTGTTCAGCACTAAAATGTAGTTTTGGAATTTGCGATAGGGCACATGGTTTGGCAGATATCGTTAATTAAACGAAAAAATAAAATAAAAATGGATATCTCTTGTTTATTCCAGAGTTCTCCTCAAGCCGCACCGCGCGCCCTCAGCCTCGTCTCGCGAACGTCAACAGCGCGACACAGCGCGCGCTTTCCGGAGGGGCGGAGCCAAGCCGAGCAACATATATATATATATACACATCGATCATTGATCGTGAACCGGAAAATATAATAAATGACTGATATTTAGCGACTCGAATTGTTCTTTATCAACAACTTTTTTTGTCGTTCCTCTGCTGACCTGTCTGCAAGGTGTATAAATCGAAGTCCCGAGTGCGAATCACAGGTGAGCCCGTCCTGAGGTAATTTGCGGTTGGGAACGATTCAGAACCTGTGGGTAAATAACCCTTGGTAATTTCCCCAACAGTTTTTCGGATGACAGACTGCCGGTAGGGGACATGTATTGCAGCGCAATACTCAGAATGCTTGTTTAAAAAGTGAATGTTTTTTTTAGGACAAGCTGGGTCACCCTGTGGATATCGGGTATTGCTTAAAGCTGTTCCAAAAATTAACCCGAGAGTGTACCACGATAATGATGGACCAAATGGCCTCATTTTCTTGTTTGATGTCAGTTTCTCCCTCTGTCTCATGTTGTCGTTTTTTAAATATGATTTTCAGATGTACAAACACACATCCATACAAAGAACTGCGTTGCGGGGATAGGATGGGGGTTGTGCCAATGACCTGACCCTGGGTATCCCCAGCACCTTTACAAAATTTGGTGGAGATTGGCCGAGACATTTTTCCTATGATTTTCAGATGTCCACATACATACATATGGAGAACTTCCTTGCCGGGGAGGAGGGGGAGGTTTGTGCTCATGACCTGAACCTGGATGCACATGTGCAGAACTTGGTGATTGGTCCAGAGAGTTCACACTGACACAGTGACATGCACACATGTGCGCGCACGTGCACACACACACCTCGCTCTTACATAAATGGATAACAAGTGGTGGAAGTAAAAGCCTTTTCAAAGGCAAACTATTTCATCAATCGGTTGTCCAAAGTAGCTTGTGCTGAAAATATAACGATTACAAAAATTAAAGTCAAATGTAAAAGAATCAACAACAACAACAACAACAGCTATATCAGATTATTTTAAAAAGGCACGAAACAATAGATGTAGTCAAGATGTGCATGGGTGGATGTTATGTGCAATTCAGAGTGCATGTGGAAAGACATGAGCTTTAGTGTAATAATCTCATTCATAATGTAAGGAAGATGTGTGGAGCGTTGCACGGACATGCTTATGGTTCGTGAAGTCCTTTTTTGTGTTTGTAAAAAGAATGAAGTCCATGAGTTAGCTACTGCAAAAAATGACAAGGTATGACATGTTAATAAGGCACATTTCATGCTTGCTGCAAAACAGAGTATAAAAAGTTGTATTCGTGATGGGAACGGATTTAAATGTGAAGAAAAATGAACCCAATGACCATACACATGCTAAGTGCTTATATGACTGAGGACACAGGAATTGGCCTCCAAGAGCCAAGCACTGGCTGCCTGAACCCAGGGCTGTTGACTTTGCTGCTCATTCCCGCCTCTTGCTACAAGTCCACGGAATGTGCAGCCTGGATTCGACGCTAATTCCCCGGAATGCGCGTGCGGGGAGCACACACAGGAAGAATAGGGATGGAGATGTGGGGATCATTGTGAGAATCTGAGAGTAAGGATGGAAGTAATTGAAGAATGAGGGTGGGGGAGGAAGGAAGAGGAAGTGAATAAAAAAGAGGAGGGTGATGGAGGAGGAAGAAGAAGAAGAAGAGGAAGAAGCAGAAGAAGAAGAGGAGAAAGTGGAAGGGATGTGGGGATCATTGTGAGAATCTGAAAGTAAGGATGGAAGTAATTGGGGAATGAGGGTGGGGGAGGAAGGAAGAGGAAGTGAATAAAAAAGAGGAGGGTGATGGAGGAGGAAGAAGAAGAAGAAGAGGGGAACGTGGAAGGGATGTGGGTAGAAAGAAAAGAAACGTGAGGTGAGCTAAGAGTTCAATAATCTAAAGCAGATCTGCGCATATGGTTGAAGATTTGGCACGGGTGACTGTGACGGCAATAAAGATGCCACAACTTTTGAACCTGCGTGGATGGTTGTGCCACTTCCAGAAGGGCCCCCAACGTGACCTTGCAATACGTAGTTTGAGCGGATGAGTTAGCAGGAAGCCTGCCAAGCCTTTCAGAAAGAATTGCATCACCAATCTCCTTCCCAGCATTGGCTTCCTATCCCAGCAGCCTTTGCCCGACTGCATTCGCACCACAGGCCCCCTCGCTGTAACGCTCCCTACCCACCATGTTCCGCATGCACGAGAAGAAAAAGAAGTCATTGCCCTCAAGTCATTCTCATTCTTATGTTCTGTTTGCACCGGTCCCTCCTGCTTATGGCTCGATCTCATCAACACTTATAGTCAGAGCAGTAGATGCAAAACTTTTGCCACATGGCGGGTCTATAAACCGCCTCCGCAAGCCTCTCCATCCCTCGACATTGTGCCGAGCATGTTAAAGGATTTGGTAAAAAATTAATTTGTCAAGTGTTTCATTGCTCCACGAGACAAGAGGATAATTTGTTGGGTATGGGGGGGGGGGGAGAGGGGGCTGCCACAGACCTGAGGCTCCAGGACTGCATGCACAGGAAAGAGAGGGGTTTGGAGGGGAGCACACCAAGCAGCACTAGTGAAAGGCACAGGCCAAGAAAACGCCTTCTTCCCTCCAACAACTGTTATTCCTACCCAAACACCCCCAGGCTATTTCCTTCCTGAATCCCATCATTATGCCAGACTAGGCTTGGATTAACCTTGTTATTACGGCATTTCACTCCAAGGGTTTTGCTTGTGGAGGCGACGCAGTCTGAAACCCCCGTTGCAAACGCCGTAAAACGGCTCCGACTCTCCACACAGGGACCTTTGTGCCAGAATAAGGCCTTCTGTCCTAGCTATCGGACCTCGACTGCATACATACGGGCCATTTATTCACAGCTTTGCAATAAAACGATGGGTCTGAGAGAGCGATTCATTGGAGCCAAGACTCTACTAAACAAAAATACACACTCACGTGCAGTGCGCGCACCTTCGCTGAATTGCACGTGGAAAGGGAGCAAAGCGATTAAGGTGTCAACGTCAGATAAATCGGACTGATTTACCTTTAAACTTTCAGTTGAAAAAAAGCTGCTGTGAATATGGTGATGTGGAGATGAAGAAGATTAAAAGACTTTTGCAATTTTCAAACTTTATTCCAACTGTAATCTCGTCCACCAAGAAAATGGGGGACTTTCTCCTGATTTAAACATGGTGGGTAACGAACACAGTCACGTTGTGACGTGCGAGGTGACAACGACATGGACTCACATTTATCAAAGGCGCATTTATTCTATGCTATAAGAGAGCTGTCTGTCTGTCTGAGTCACCATTTTATCAGAGTTGGCCAATCGGATATTCGGCAAACTTTCAGATGTTCATCAGTGTCGCGGAGTGTTTTAGGCCAAAAAAAAAAAAGCTTTAAAAAAAAGTTGGATTTTTTCGGAGCCTCCGCAAAAATTTTTTTAGAAAAGAAACAAAATTTGATTTCTTCAAAATGCCAACAGATTTAGAACAGCAACAGGGCAATGGCGGGTACCCCTGCTGTTTAGTTGCCTTATAAATGTACTTACCCAAAATTTACTTTCAAATGTCAATACTGTACTTTTATTGCCCGATATACAGTACAATATCAATGACCTGCCTGAAAGCATTAACTTTATCACACCACACAGTGTGTCCTCATTGCTGTTGTTATCCATTCACGGCGGTACAGCAGGATATTGAAAGAACTTCAGCAACAATGACAGAATCTAGGAGAAATGGATGAGGTGTGTGTGTGTGTGTATGTGTGTGTGTGTGTGTGTGTGTGTGTTTGTGTGTGTGTGTGTGTGTATGTATGTGTGTGTGTGTGCGTGTGTGTGTGCGTGTGTGTGTGTGTGTGTGTGTGTGTGTGTGTGTGTGCGTGTGGGTCTGTGTGTGTGTTTGTGTGTGTGTGTGCCTTTGTGTGTGTGTGTGTGTGTTTGTGTGTGTGTATGTTTGTGTGTGTGTGTATGTTTGTGTGTGTGTGTATGTATGTGTGTGTGTCTGTGTGTGTTCGTGTGTGTATGTGTGTGTGTGTGTGTGTATGTGTCTGTGTGTGTGTCTGTGTGTGTGTGTCTGTGTGTGTGTTTGTGTGTGTGTCTTTGTGTGTGTGTGTGTGTGTGTTTGTGTGTGTGCGTGTTGGTGTGTGTGTGTGTGTGTGTGTGGCATATTTTTTGTGGAGTTCTACTGGAGCTTGCTGATGTACCAAAATGATAATCATCGTCTTCTGAGTTGATTAGGATAATTTAGTACAAATAACCCGGAAGCATTCCCATGTTTTAAATGCACGCCATGTTAAGGTGTAGATTATAGAGCAGTTTAGCATGGAATTCTAATTACAAAAAAAGAAAAAAAAGAAAAGATAACATTGACATAAAGCATATATTAATTAATACTAATAATATTAACAACAATAATTATGGTAGTATAATTTGGCAATAATAAGCAATGTATAATCCCCTTCCTCTCCCTACATCTCCACAACCCCCACCCTGGCCCACCCACATCTGGGCTTGGTGAAAGGCAAGCTAATGCTCAAGCAGTACAGCAGGCAGGTGTGCGACAAGGCCGTGAAGAGCAATGAAAATGTGTTCGTGATGACAAAGCTGTAAGCTCAGTGTGCATCGAATAGTACAAATCATTGTGTCTGACGTTCAAATAATCACCAAAAATTCATAATTACACAAAGAGTTCAATACTTATGGATTGTTTAGGAATGGCAGCCATGTCTCAACCTGAGCAATACACACACACACACACACACACACACACACACACACACACACACACACACACACACACACACACCCCATAATCCTCATTTTAATATGTACTTTTACTTAGCACGGACGTCATCCTTTGCCCACGCTGCTGGTTGCCTCGCGGGTTACTTTATGGCCAGGAGGGGGAAACAGCGAGTTGCTGGGTCACCACAGCCCGTATTATGTGAGCGCATCTCTGTGCCCAATAACCAGAAGGTAGAGAGAGAGAGTCGAATACCACTGATTGTCCTCTTCTCTCGAATTGCTGCTTCATTGCAGAAGCTACCTCATTTTTTGTGAGTTAGTTATACGAGATAAATTCATAATTAAATATACCCCCTCCCTCCCACCCCATACTCCATACACACCAATATATATTTTTTATCCCAAAGATGATATGGGTATATGCACGAAGAGTGATCGGAAAGTTTGTGATCCGACAAAAACGTCAATTGTGTTATTTATCCACACTAGTACACCCGCAGACTCCGGGAGGGGCAGGAATGGTCATTCCTCTTTGGGGTATATAGATTACAGTCGATCTATGATCGGGTCTCAAGAACATTGGGTGTGTGTTCATTTACCAAGTTTCTTTTGAAGAGATCGCCAAGTTGTTTAAGCATTCCAGCAAGCACTCCATTCAAAACCGTTAAGGAACGGCCGGCTTGGCAAGTGCTAGTTAGCTGCTTGGTAAAGGAGCACAACCCGAGCTTGTCCCTTTCAGTTTCGTATGAAACAGCAGGAGTGAGTTTCAAAAGTTCGCTACGATAAATGCCACGGTAGCGGCAGAAAGGGCCATGTTAGTAACATTTGTGGGTTATATAGAGTACAGTAGATCTTCGCTCAGTTCTGTAAGTAAACCTTACTTCACGGATGTCGGGATTTCTCCAAATTTCTTCATTTAGTGTTATAAAGAGCATTAGCGACTGTTTAAAAAGCAAATCATACGTGCTTGTGGTTTATAATATTTTTACTTCCTGCAGAAGCCATTGCTTCCACAGAAACGCCATTATAACTACTAGTGGGGTCACCTGTGGGGATCCCACGGGTATGGAGGTATGGATCGTTTCGATCAGTGCAGCCGTTTTTGCGGTACCCAGGACTATAACGTTAGGCGGGAGTCCAAACCTGAAAATGCTGGAGACCAAAGCTGAAATTGGAAAAACAATATAGCCTATTTTACTCCAGGGGGTCCCAGGATTACCGTACCAAAATTTCGTTACGATCGGTTCAGCCGTTAATTGCGGTACCTGGGAATGGACAGATGGACAGACAGACAGACGGATGGACGGATAGACAGACGGACGGACATTTGGTGAATTATAGTAAGATAATCTATTTATACACGTTATCACTGCAGGAAAAACGCTTTGGGGAAGTGGGACATTATTAGTATTAATATTGTTTTGTAATAACATTAACAATATGCGATTATCATTAATTTTGTTATTAAAAGCATCTTTGGAAAAACGCCACGATAAAGCTAATCTAACATTTATATACACCTCAATGTGCAACCCCATTGATGGCAATGGCGGGCAAACTCGCTCGGGGGGAGAAACCCCCCTTGGGGAGGGGGGCAAATGAATGCACTACAACCTTCATTGTGTAACCCTTGGTCATCCTGTCAAGTTTGGTTGAGATTGGATAAGTAACGACGGAATGTATTGGCGTCAAAAATTTATCAGACGGACAGACAGACACAAATGGCGTATTCTTGGTATGATAGTCCGCTTCTTACAAATCTAAGCCATCACATTCTATATTTCCACTTGCATCATAGGCGTGGACTTCTTGAAAAATCTTCATACATTCATGTGTATAATTTACATAATGGCAGACAGGATGGCCTACAGGTATGCACATTCACCTCCAAGCTGTCTAGCCTGGGTTTGAATCCCGACCCAGTGATAAACCGTCATCCCGGTGTTTCATAGGCAGGGTGTTCCTCAATGGGTGCGCTATCCCTCGGATGGATGTTAAAGCGGCCGTCCCGTCTGCTAGCATTAGGTGGTGGATGTTAAATATGCCAAGGTGTCCTTTGCGGTCGGTGCCATGGAGCAAATTTCAAATTCCTGCCCGAACTACTCTTCGGAACCACCCTGCTCGTGAAGCTGCTTCAGCGGTACCGACGCTCCGTGAAGAGTATTGTAGCACATCAGAAAGAGAGAATTTACATACAGTAGTTTTAACAAGGCAAATCAACCCTCTGCATTAAAAAAGGTCGAAGCAACTGACTTTGTCCTTTCAACATCTCTATCGCTCACAAACATGTGCTCCGGCCTTAGGACCGGTTTTTGGCTCTGCACGTGGCCAGGGGCCTGTTAGCAAAGTGCAGTCCGTGTGTGACCTTGTGTTCCTGGCGACCCGAAGGGCTCAAGGCAGATGGGATTAAAAGAGCAGCGAGGAAGGCCTGTCCGTGGGCCTGGAACACCTCACTGGCTTCGAGCTCAGAGATCAAATGAAATTTGACCTCCATGAGGCTTCCAAAGCTCAAGCAGCCCATTTTTGTTTGCTCTCCCTGAAGACTTTTTGGTTATATGTTTCATTGAATTCACAAACTGTTGTGTGATATAATTTTTAAAATGAGAAGTGCACCAAATTTCATTTAAAAAACACTACCACTACCACCACTACTACTTGTACTACGAACATGAATAATAATATGATTACTATGAATGCTAGTTTGGACGGAATATCGTTTTTAAGTTGTAGATTTATTTACTTTTTCTACAGGGGCTGGAAATCCTGGAATCCCATCAACCTCGGCATGTATTAGAAACAGGCGGTTCTGCTATCATTGAAGATAATGTCTTTGAAACTGATAAACCTTAGCCTCGTGCGTTGTTGGCAAAGCCATTTTGTGTAAGCAATGCTGTGGCAGAGGAGCAACCTACCATGTGTCCACCCTTCCCTGCCTTTTTCCAAAGGCCTGACCAGCCCCACCCTCTCCTCCACCCCCAACTCCCAATCTCCAACACCCTGACTATATGCGATGGGGTCAGAGGGCAACACTTTCCCTAGCGGGCAGGCTCAAAAAGTTAGTCCCTGGATAATCTATCCCCTTCTGTCTCTTTGTCTCTGCTGCTGTCTTTCCCGATGTCTTTGTCTATGTTTGTCTGTTTCCTTGTTTTTGATACTTTGTCCCTTTGGTTCTATCACTCCAAGTATTACATTAAATTGACACAAGAGTCAAGCAACCGTGGTCTGCTGCCCAACCTCGACATGTTTAACTGGTCAGATAGAAAAGACTTCCTGCTTAACTCCAGCAATAACAACCGCTTTCGATAAGATGCAAGGCCTGGTGTCTCACCACAGGCCCCACGTGAGGATCCTGCTATATCTGATCTCTCTTTCCATTATGAGAATTTCCATCACCGATATCTGTCATTTAGCAAGCCTGCGGAGCCACAAACTACTACCACTGTCATCGGCACCTCATGAAGTCTGTTGCTCCTCATTTTCTCCCTTTAATAGATGATACTTTAGAATTCCGAGCATTTATAACACTTTTTTACCATGGCACAAGCCTAATGGGTTACTTTATTGAAGAATGCAATCTCCTATCTCCACAAGTGAATGCTGAACGTCCGATGACTTTCTGTCCTCTACTTAGGATTACTGCATGTTCAGAGACAATACTTTCTGCAAGCACCGCTGTTTTAAAGTCAGAATAGCAAGAAAAGTAAAATAAAACAAAACTAGAACTGCACTCGGTAGAACGCATGTCTGCACTCAGTAGAACGCATATCTGCACTCGGTAGAACGCATATCTGCACTCGGTAGAACGCATATCTGCACTCGGTAGAACGCATATCTGCACTCGGTAGAACGCATATCTGCACTCGGTAGAACGCATATCTGCACTCGGTAGAACGCATGTCTGCACTCGGTAGAACGCATGTCTGCACTCGGTAGAACGCATATCTGCACTCGGTAGAACGCATATCTGCACTCGGTAGAACGCATATCTGCACTCGGTAGAACGCATATCTGCACTCGGTAGAACGCATATCTGCACTCGGTAGAACGCATATCTGCACTCAGTAGAACGCATATCTGCACTCGGTAGAACGCATATCTGCACTCGGTAGAACGCATATCTGCACTCGGTAGAACGCATATCTGCACTCGGTAGAACGCATATCTGCACTCAGTAGAACGCATATCTGCACTCGGTAGAACGCATATCTGCACTCGGTAGTCCACTAGGCTGAACATTTTAATTATTTTTTGCGTACAAGATCGAGGCTCGTGTAAGAGCTAACATTAATCACAAAAAAAAAAAAATGGACACATAAAACATATAATAAAGGGAGCGGGAGACAAGATAGGGAGAGAGAAGGAGGCACACAAGTACAACAGTAGAGAACAGGGACATCAGGAGATCTGTGGGAGGAAGAGGGCTTGGGGGGAGGGCTTGGGGAGAGGGGGGGGCAGGGGAATGGGAGGGGGTGGGAGAGGTATAAAACAAATGGATACTGCTAGGACATCCAGGAAAGAAGTCAGCATTTCAAAAACGTGGATCTGGGGTGAATTAACGGGGGTAGAAAAGATCAAGGTTTTGGATGGGGGAAGATAAATGGTGAACAGCTGTTTTAAAGATCTGGAGAGAAGAGTGGGAATGAAGAGAGTGAGGGAGTTTGTTCCAGAGGTTGGGGAAAAAGAGTGAAGGTGAGCAGAGAGTCTTGATTTTGGCAGTTTAACCATAAGAGGGTTGCTGGCAGATCTTGTGCGACCTGAAGGAATATTTGCGGGACAGAGCACAGAGAGGGCTGGAGGAGCTAGACCAGAGAGGAGTCGGTAGAATACAGAAAGACCACCAACCTGCCTGCGGCGAGTGAATGAAAGGCCCTCGGAGTTAGCTTCATCCTGGGAGATTCCAATGATTCTGAAAGCTTTGGTTTCAACAGCGTGAAGCCGAGCTAGGTGTGAGGCAGGAGCACCGGCCCAGAGGGGAGAGCAATATTCCATTGAGCTGCGGATGAAAGCCTTGTATGTGGCGAGGAGCTCAGGTGTACCAAGGAAGGACTCCGCACGACAGAGGATGCCCATTGCCCAGTCGGCGACTGGCTTTGGAGGCCAGCTTGGAAATTGGTTTTCACAGGAAAGATCATGGCAGATAGTGACAACCAAAAGCTTGAGTGACAGAACTTGTTGGAGAGGATTGTTGAGAAAGTAGAAGGGAGGGTTGTTCAGACGGTCTTTTCAGAGAGACAAAGTGAGAGTGTGAGATTTGTCAGGATTGAAAGACATATTCCACTTTCTTGACCAGTCTGTGATTTTGTCCAGGTCTGCAGACAGTGAGGAAGCTGCAGACTGCCGATCTGAGGTATGAGGTATGGAGCGGAAGAGGGTGGAGTCATCAGCAAAGAGATAGAGAGGATTTTCCAGAGTCGGAGAGATCACTGATGAAGACCAGAAAAAGCACAGGGCCCAGAACACTGCCTTGGGGAACTCTAGCCTGAACAGGAAGGGGAGACGAGAGAAATCCATTCAGGGCCACACGTTGACTGCAACCGGTGAGGACGTCTGCAAGCCATGCATGGAGGTTTCCATGGATACCATAAGAGGAGAGTTTGGTTAGCAGGGTGGGGTGCCAGGCCGTATCGAAGGCACGTGATATGTCAAGGGAGACAGCTCTAACTTCCTGTTTGGCATTGAGCACCTCCATCCATTGTTGAGACAGCAGAAGCAGCATGTCCAGAGTAGAGTGACCTGGTCTGATTCCAAATTGATGACCCGAGATCAAGCCATTTGAGAAGAGGAAAGATTTGATATCTGAAGCAATGAGGGATTCCATGACTTTGCTGATAATTGGGAGCAGGCTGATTGGTCTAGTTGCAAGTATATGTTTTTGCACATTTTTTGTGTAAAGCGGTAATGTTTGCTGATTTCCAAGATGCTGGCAGATGACCTTGAGCAAAAGAGAGGGTGAAGAGAACAGAGAGAGGGTGTGAAAGAGCGGCAGAGCAGGATTTTAGGACCTGTGGGCTGATGCCGTTTGGTCCAGTTGCAGAATCAGAGTCGATGTTTGACAGAAACTTCTCCACCTTGTCAGAAGAAAAGGACATAAAGTCCAGGAGCAGCTGGGTACGACTGGAAAAGGTGGGTACAGAGAGAGACGGGTTTGGGACACACGATGTTGAGGCAAACACAGAGTTGAGGCATTCAGCTTTTTCACGTGCGGAGTCACCTGTGTAGCTGTTTGAGGTAAGGGAGGGGATGGAGGGGGACCAAACACCAGAAACAGATTTGCAGGTGAGTTTAGGGAATGTAGAAAGGAAGAACTGTAAGAGATTGAATTTTTATTTGAAATGGAGTGATTTGATGAGCAAATTGAAGACAACATTTTAAAGAGGAAGAAGAAAAGTGTGTTATAATATACAACATAATACAACACTGCAGGGAAAAGTTTTAACATTTTAAAACGAAAACGTGAAAACTATCTGGGAAATTCCCTGAAGTGAGGGCATGGAGGCAAAGGGGGAGGAAGGATTCCAGAACATGTTCAGAAGCAGGAACAGAAGAATAGGGGATTGACAGCCAGGTGAGCAGAGAATGAAGGAACAGGGAGGTGTATAAGCAATTGTGTTAGTATGGGAGGAGGGGCCTACTTTTTAAATTATTCGTTCATATATATATTTTTGAAGGTTCGTTGAAAGTGGATCTGAGAAGAAGGAGAAAGGTTGAAGGAGTCTGGTGAAAAATAAAATTGGAAAGGTATCGGCTGGAGAGGATTGAGATATGAAGGAAGGAGAGAAAACGGGTCGGGCGAAATGCGTGGTCGCGATTGGGGGATGGGAAGCCACGAGGAGAGAATGAAATTATTAAGATTTTTTTTTTTTTTTTAGTTTTAAAAAAAATTAAGACTCTAACAAAAGGGTAAGATGTTCGGGGGAAGTATGGGGTGAAAATAAAGACAAAGAAAAAAGCAATACAGCGAGTGAGAGAAGAAAGTAAATAGACAACAAACGACTGCCGAGGAGACAGAGAAGCCTCAAGGGACGAGGCCCGAAACACAGCACGAACAAAACGACTATTACACACAGTTATGCACGATTTACAACCGAGATCTTACTAGAAACACACAGCAGACACATACACAGTAAAATCAACAGTACAGTTTACGTTTTGTATCCCATTAATAGGCCGGATCTGGATCCAGACCTGAACCTGAACCTAATTGGCTTGTTTTTGTTACTTTTCCAACTCATCCACCAGGTTTTGTCATAATCCATCCACAACGCTTTGAGATATCATGCTATGTATCGTGTTGACCCCATCACTTAATGGTGAAAAATCACTTTTAAAATTCTTGCAGCTGGATCCAGATCCAGATCCAGATCTTCACTAAAATCTAATTAATTAGTCCTTATCCCACATCCAACCTGTCGACCTTATTTTGCCTGAATCTGTCCATAACCTTTTGAGATACCCTGCTCACAGACAGACAAACAGACAGAGGTAAAAACATAACCTCCGTCCACTTCCGGTGGTGGAGGTAACAATGAAGAAGCAAGTATCTTATGTTATTGTTGTTACTTTCCTTGCCGATAATTCCAGCTCTGTCATGGAACATTGGTCCATGGTGGGGATTGGACTTCATAGCGCTAACTAGGGAAGGGATTCGAATTTGGTCAACGTATTGGCGATAACTCACGCACTACATGGAGAAAGACAATGTGAGATCTTTAACATTCACCAGCAACGACGCAAATGGGCGAATCCCCAATTTAAAGGGTGATTTTAAAGGGCGATGACACTGTTTTTGATGGACTGACTTCCTTTGAAAGAACTGGTCTGATGGACTTCAAACCCAGACAAGATGGCTCAAAGGCAGGCGCACTACTACCTCCGTGCTATCCTGTTGAACGGTTGCAAGAATACTACCACAAAACTATCCCACTACCCCAGTTTATATGTATCTCCTTGGATGAGTTGTTCTACATAACTCCAAAGATAACCTGAACAACAAGTATGCTGGGTCAGCACACAATGTTCTAGTAAACTCATCCGTCCGTCTCATAATAAACAGACAATGCCATGTGCAACTGTATTAACTGATCTTATCATCATAAATGACAGCATATAATAATGATACATCTATCAACTTACCGAAACCATAAAGCACCAAGTACCTGCTTTTCCAGGATATTATGCCCTTCATGGACATCTGTAGTTATCCCAAGGGATTGCTTCATCCCAATGTTATTCCCCATCCCCCAAATCAACAGCTCCAATCCCTCCTCCCTCCAAGCCCTCCTTATGCGCTCATCAATCCACATGCCAAAATCAGGTCTCTGTCATGGCTGATGGTGGCAAACAGAGGCCAATGCCGGAAGGAACACCGAACTGCTTTGCCCGACCATCTGTGCTGACAATTGGTGCAAGAGAACCGGCGCTTGGAGCCACTTAGTTCAGCAGATTGAGTTGAAAGAAAACACCGGGTACCCTGTGCCCCGCTCTCAGCCAGTGACAAAGGATGCCTTGCTCCTCAAGTGGTCTTGAAGTCTTGCTGACAGCGTTGGGTCAGAATCTGGGAATTCTCTTGTTGCCAAATCCTTTCACTTTATCTAATGGTAACAAGGAAACGCAACCTACTGGACTCGAGTCACAACAGCATCTTGTGCTGGAAAACAATGGGAATGTACTTTGATGACTATCGAGTTGCCATGACCTAAAACAACTCACACCATCTACTGCTTGAACCGCCAAGGCAGGAATGGATAAGGAAAGTTGATCAGTCAGGACGGTGCAAGAATAATGACTGTAGATACATATTCTTACACTAGCTCAAGATCTTCCACACATACATTCTTCTAGTTTGGCCAAATGAGGCATGTTTAAAAGGTTTTGCTGAAAGATGTACTTGAGTCAGAATATGTATTCTTTCATAAGCAAGGCATTGCTTTAATAAAGAGATCATAAAGCTAATTAGTTACAGTGCACCTTTATGAGAAGCAGGTTCACTACCTTTCAAATTACTGATAGAAACCAAGGAAATGTTGTGCAGAATCAGTTTCTCAGTGGAGGACCAACTCAAGCATAGCTCAACCCGGATATCATCTGTACCCAAAGAAGGAACTCACATTTTCACTACAATTATTGCTAAATAATGCAAGAGGCTTTCTTGTGCTCTAGAATCCTTTTAATAAAGAAAGAAATCACAATAGGCTTTTGTGCCAGATCATTTAGCCCATGAAGAGGATGTGAGTTAGCATCATCTTATTCTGCACTGGATAATGGACTATACATTGTAGAAAATTTTGCCATGATTAGAGCTTCCAAACTCTTCTTATCTTGCAGAAACATATTTGAGCTGATGAGGTGGTTGTGGTGGTGGTGGAAGTTGAGGAAAGTGATTTACCTGCTGGGGACGTGGTAGAGTGCTCATGCTTCTCTGGTGGAGGCCGTGCAACTGCCAAGGCTAAGGTGGCTACCAGGGTGCAACTCAGCTGGGAGGACCTGGCCATGGTGTACAAAGGCCACAGAAGGCTCTAGCGCATTTCAGGTGAATCGGACCTGCAACATGATGGGAAAGGCGTTATAATGATCGCCTAATTTCAGCGAAATGTATAACCTGGTTTTACAGTGCTACTGTGAAATAGTTTTTCTTTTGAAACATATTTATATTGTATAGGCAAGAGGAAAGTTTATTTAGAGACAAGGCCAATTGGTAAAAAGAAAGTAGTTGTGTAGAACATGAAGGGAGAGGAGAAAGATTCTGCCATTTTTGCGTACTTAATACATATATGGGCTGCTTGATTAAAAGCACACAAGCAAGAAGACCATGGTAAAAATATCACGATATCAAAAAAATTAAGAAAAAGAAACCGTTTTATTGTTGCGCTGGTTAAAAGGGCTAAAAACTGGGAGGTTACGTATATTTTAACAGGAAAGAAAAAAAATTCAGGAGTGATTGACGTAGCGGTCTGTTGCCTATACTGTTGCCTTGGTTCAATTTCTAGTCTGATTGAAAAAAATTACAATTTCCCCAGAGGTTTTGATTAATTTGGAGCAAACTTTACTAAATCTTTTTTCTCTCCCCCGAGGAGCATTTCCATGTTTCATGGTGGGACAGACAGATAGCATTAGCCTATTACACTGTGTGTGTGTGTGTGTGTGTGTGTGTGTGTGTGTGTGTGTGTGTGTATATGTGTGTGTGTGTGTGTGTGTGTGTGTGTGTGTGTGTGTATGTGTGTGTGTGTGTATATACAGTACATATATACAATATATATATATATATATATACAATATATACATATATACAATATATACATATATACAATATATACATACATACAATATATATATATATATACAATATATACATATATACAATATATACATATATACAATATATACATATATACAATATATATATATATACAATATATACATATATACAATATATACATATATACAATATATACATATATACAATATATATATATATACAACATATACATATATACAATATATATATATATATACAATATATACATATATACAATATATACATATATACATATATACAATATATATATATATATATAAATATATATATATATATACAATATATACATATATACAATATATACATATATACAATATATATATATATATATATATACAATATATACATATATACAATTTTTTTTTTTTTTTTTTTTTTAACTAAAGGAGCACGCTATCCTTATGACATGACACTGACGTCATGTGCATAAATTATACCGTTACATTTATGCACATGACATCAGTGTCATGTCATAAGGTTAGTGTGCTTCTTTCGTTAAATTTAATATTCCTGACTGCAAACCTCCTAATTGTTGATGAGCAGGGCAGAGATAATGTGTCAGCGTGGCAGGCGACACTTGTTGCTAACAGGTTGTGCCGCAATTGCTGGGGTGAGACTCAATCTGTGCCTTGCTTCCCAGTCAAGTTAGGGGGTTCAATCCGATACATATACACATGTATGTGTATACACACGTATATATATATATATATATATATATATATATATATATATATATATATATATATATATATATATATATATATATATATATATATATATATATATATTTATATATATATATATATATATATATTGTTACAGATACGACTTTGATGGTATGGTGGGCCGAGCGGGATGGCCGCCGTATCCGTACAAGTTACCCGATTGTGCCCGAATGTTGACTAATCGCGCTACGCTGGCTCAATAGGAAAGAGAAGACACCCGGCTGGATTATAATCACACAATACGACACCAGGGGTTCAGTTCTCAAGACCTCCGGAGGAGGTTATATTAAGGCGGAAAAGGTTAGATTACAGGGACAAGAGGGAAACATAGGAAGGTGGGCACTTAGACACAACCTTATATTAACCCTAGACAGACCACAGATAAACGGGACAACGCTGACTCACACGGGATTTGATGGCAAGGAAAGCGGCAGTCGATGGCTCAGGTGCACCTGGCCCCGGGACAGAATCACGTACGGTGGTGTCCAGCAGATGCGGGGAGGTCGCTCAGCGCTCGTGGGTCGCGACTTTGGTGGAGATGCCGGGGAGGTCGCTCAGCGCTCGGGAGGGTGGCGTCTTGTCCTTCCAAGCTCGGGGCGCATCTCACGTCACGTCCGGCGCGGGGCCGCGTATATCCGGCGGGGAGTCACGCCCTCGCTCGTTAGCTCCGCCCCATATGGCATCGGCCCATGGCTTCTCATTGGGTGCGGGGGTTACCGGCTCCGCCCTTGACGAGGGGCCGACAGGGAGCCCCCTTCTGGGTAACCCCGTCGAGCACATGTTCAATGGCGGCCAACCGAGCCGGAGTGAGGACGCATAGCCGCTGTTGTTGTGGTTGTTGTTGGAGCTTGAGATGATGGGAAGAGATGCGGGGAGGTATGGGAAGGTCCTAAACTCCTACTGGTGCCATATCATCACATTCTGGTGCAACGAAGAGTCATAATTAATGGAAACAAGTCCTTAACTGACATAGATTAAGAATAACTAGCAAGATGTCCTATAATTGTCTACGTGTGGTGCGGGGGACCTGGGCACGACATTTAATGGGGGGATGAAGGGGAAGATCGGCTCTAATGGGTGTTGTTTACAGACAATGGGACTAGGGAATGGGGTAAGGGAGAGTTGGGGAGTATCGGAGAAAATAGGGGAATATTTACAAGCGGATATGGAGGCCAAATTCCATATTCGCAACATTGCACCCTTCTCTACCCTCGGGGCGTCCCGACCCGATAAATTTTTACCTACTTTAGTGTGGCACGCAATGTAGTTCCCTCTACTATTAACTCTACCCTGAGTGCGACAGTTTTACAGATATTCACAAAGGAGTAAATATGTCCCCCTGCGACGTTGCACCCTTCTCCTCACAGAAACACACCCACAGGATAACCGAATCCGGAAAGAATTCTCAAACTAAACATACAGCCGGTAGGGAGCATTATTTACAAGACTACGCTGCTATTTACACTACGATCCAGGACCTGTCTTTGGAGGAACACATGCAGATGTTATGCATAGAGAGAGCGCGCTTGCCAACATCGATACACCAACCCACGAGTGCTCTGTGGCCGACGGCCTTTAATAACGTGCAGAGCACCCTTTCCCGAGCATCAACAGCACCACCCCACCACCAATCGGTGCAGTCACCATTGTTCATTGGAATAAAAATAACTTCAACAACCCCTAACCCTGCAGGTGTCTCTTGCTCTTCGTGTGGCCTTCAGTGGTGTTAATTAAAAGTGGTTCACCTGTATGGCATAGGTGCCACGTTGACCCATAGGTCCATCCCCGGGTGGTGCTTGGCCGCAAAAGAGCTGCGGTCCATGGTGGGTGGCCACAAACATTGCGGTCCATATGGTGTATCGATCCAAGCAGCAAGCAGCGAAAGTGCAGGCCCACAACTGCGTAGCCAGCACCTCTCTCTCCTCTCTCTCTACCCCAAAGCCAGATCCTCGGAGGTGGGAGACAAAAGAAGCAGACAAGTGAGTAAGGTGGTAAGGGCGCAAAAGTGCACGCAATGCAAGGTGATGCACACTGGGGGCACATGGGAACCAGGTGAGACAGGTACGTTCCTACCGTACGCCCCCCCCCACCAGGTAACCTACATGGCCCCTCCCTTACCCCTTACTGTATCAACAAAACACAACACTACCCATAAACATCTACTTTACAAATCAACAAACATCCCTACTGTCTTCCCCGTTCCTCCCATATACCAAATTCGTCTTCTCTCCCTCCTAACCAATCAAATTTGCCATTTTCAACTCTCATCAAAATTTGCCATCTCCAACTCAACATCAAAATTTGCCATCACCAATTCATCATCAGTCCCTCCTAGGGAGGGAGAGATGGAATCACCCCAATGTCTCATCCACGTCGTGATGCGTCTCACAAATCCACACAGCGATTCATCTCCTGCAACAAAACAAAGAAAACACAGGTGTGGAGTCATCATCATCACCACAGGTAAGTGGCTGCGTATGGTGCGACAGGTTCATCAATCCTAACTATCTCCTAAATGACTTTAACAACTTTACACTACCCGGGGTCTCTCTCCGGCCAAACCATTGGCCCTCTTACACTATGGGTTCTAAAAACCAATTCCCATTGGCCAAACTGTGGTGCTCTTCAATTTGGGGTCTCACTCCCCCGATTCATCTCCCGGTGCCCTCGTACAATTTCTGGGCTGTGGCGTGTACCTCTCCCAGTGGGTCTACCCACCTGCACACCTCCACCACTGCAGTTGCCTCCGAGCTTACCTGCTCCTCACCCTAACCTAACTACCTGGGGAAGGCCCTCTGGCTCTCTCCCCACTCCGTGCCCTCTCTGGCACTGGGCTGCCCGATCCACACCCGGGATCCTCAGGCACCCACTCACAACTACCGGCTCCCAGAGCCCACCTGCGGCCTCACCTGGCCGACATCCTCACAGTGGTGGAGTGCCCAACCAACTACACACACTAACAGGCTACACGCCCAGCCATTTCCACAACACTAATGCACCCATCCACAACACCATTCTGCAACCGCACCACAGATGCCAATATCCAACCACAATTTACCTGCACCCTCTACCTAACACTTACACTACCCGCCCCGGGTACTCGTGAAAGGGGTCTACTCTTCCCCCATCCACACCTTCGCACCATGCACACCACTCCGTACCACTTACTCCAACTCTCTCCACACACCTGTACCTGCACACCTGTGCTCTCACACCTGGTGCCACCTGCACCCTTCTCTCCCCAAGCGCATTCGCGCTGATCCACAACACTCATTACTCACACACTGCTCCACACACCTGTCCAGTTGCACACCTGTGCAATCACACCTGTTCAGTTGCAATCACAATCAGTTACTCATAACTTGCTCAATACACTTGAATACACCTCCAACACTCACACGGCATCATCTGAACTACCTACTCCCCTCTGAAACTTGCGCTTCCCAGTCGTCCCTTTAAACTATTGCGCTCCCTCGTCATTATCATCCATACTAATCTACCTGCGTCCCCACTACAGGTATCAGTCACTAACTAAACTTAACGTTACCTAATGTCAATCTCTTCTAGATCCCTACTAATAACCTAACCCACCCGGGCTAGTTTCCACTGCCATCAACCCCATAAGCTATTGCTCCTTTGCCCCCCTACATGGGAAGGGTGGCAGGGATGCCATCCCACCACATCGGGGGTCTCTCACTACCAATTTTGCACATCAAATTTCAACAAATCAAAAATTTGCCAATCATTGCCCATCATCTGCCAATCACTACTGCCAATCCCTTGCCAATCATCAAATTTTGTTTTTCTCCAATTTTGGGTCCAAAACACTAACCTCATCACCCAGTCGACTCACTAATACCTCTCGGTGCGCCAATCCCTGTCCAAAGCCCGGCTTCGTAAAGCCAAGCAATGGATGCTGGTTGTTTTGTGCCAGCGGCTGGATGCGTCCGGCATTCGGGGCAGGGACGGGGGCTTACCCGGGCCGAGATCCCACGCATCACCTCGGCGTGGAGCCATCCAATGTCCCGATCTCGACCTGCCGGCATGCCTCAACAAAACGTGGTCGCCATAACGACCCTTCCTATCCAGCCGCCCGCTCCGCCTAGTGGAGCACAGACGCGGCCGTTCAAAGCGAGGCCCAGCACGCACCGAGGGCCCGATTCGGCTACAAGTCGTTCTAAACTCTATCCCGTCTAACGTCGATGCTTCACCTGGACGCTTACACCCCGCAGCCCGTTCCTTGCTCACACATCCAGCTGTGCCCATGCTCCTCGTACCGTTCCTTACACATCCAGGTACCCTCATTCCACTCACAGCCTTGGTCACACACCTGACCACCGAACACTTTGGCACACATTCGTTGGTCGCACACCTCACCAAAACACCTCTTCGCGCCCCCTCCTCAGTCACCTCCTCTGTGACAATCACAGGTGTGCCCTCATTCGCACACCCAACCACGTGCCTCACCACCAACTCCAGCGTGCATTCCCACTCACGCTCTACCATTCCAGGTGTGCATCCTTCCATCCCAGGTGTACATCCTCGCTCACCTGTCACAACTAACTCACGCTCCATGTCACTCTCACTACTTTCACCTCCACTCGTGACAGCGCACTCACCCTTACTCTTGACAGCGCACTCTTTCCTCATGCACCTGTCCGTCACACACCTTTCTCGCGCACACTCTCCCGTTACACCCTCTGTAACACTCACCACAGGTGGACACTCTTCCTTACTTCTGACAGCGCACTCTTTCCTCATGCACCCCAGAGTCGGACTTTCTCGCACACCTCCTCTTTCGCACACCAGACCTGTCACACACCTCACCAACGGCCTTTCACGAACACCCGGATCCAAACCAATCCCCAAGCTTCTTAAATCCCCTGGCGCATCATACGCACGACCATATTGGTCACCACTTACACCGGGTCCTCTTCCTCTTCGCTTCTCCTCCATCACCTGCGAATCCCTCATCCGGTTAATGAGCACATCATCACGATCCAAACACAGACTTTGGACCAATTCTTTTATCTCCTCTTTTATCTCTTTCTTATCCCCTCTCCGTCGCTTCTTAATTTCACTCATCCCTTCTTCCACTTCTTCTAATTTGTGCTTCACCTCTTTTATTCCCCGGTACGTCTCCTCAAGCTCGTCCTCCAAGGCTACCTTGACCGTTTCCAGGTGCGTCCTCACCTGCCGGTCCTTCGTCTCCATTACCTCTATCACCTCGTCCAACCTCGTTGTCAGTCCCTCACGTACCATCTGACATTCCCTCTTCGTCGCTACCAAGTCATCTTTTAGTTCTTTCTGTGTCGCCTTTAAACCTCCTAATACCGCAGTGTTCCTTTGAACCTGCTCCACTAACTCCGTCTGTCCCACCGTCAGCTGCTCCACCTCCTGCGTCAGGTCCTCTATGCCCCCTTGTAACTTTACAGTCCCCTTTCTCACCTCCTTCTCCATGTGCTCCTTACAGTGCCTCACCTCCTCGCGCACTCCTCCGACCTCCTCACTCACTCCTCTTCTGATCTCCTCTCCCATCACTTGCATCTCCTGCCCAGATGCCACCCTCATCTGCTCCATTTCCTCCCTGTGAGCATCCAGTTTGGTTTCTACCCCCATTCTGACCCCCTCTATCTGCTGCTCCATTTGTTTAACTTCCCTTTCCGCTTGGTCCCTCATGTCCCTCAATTTGCCTTCCATACTGTTTTCTAACCCCTCTAACCCCTTTTGCATCCCTTCCATTTGATTCTCTTGAGCGGCCATTCTGTTTTCTACCCCCATTAACCCATTTCTCACCTCTTTTATCCCGTTGTCTAACCCCTCAAAATTATTGTCTAACTTCCCAAATTTCTTGTCTAACTCCTCAAAATTATTGTCTAACTTCCCAAATTTCTTGTCTAACTCCTCAAAATTATTGTCTAACTTCCCAAATTTCTTGTCTAACCCCTCACCAGTACCCCTCGCTTCGTCCCTCATTACCCCCATTTGGCCCTCTAATCGCTCACCCCTGAGCATCCATCCGGTTCCCCATTACCCCCATTTGGCCCTCTATTCGCCCACTATCAACCCTCATTTGGCCCTCCATCCTATCCATTTTTGCATTCAGTTGGGTCAAGAATAATCTGAGGTCAAACCCGGTTTGCCCAGCGTCCCCAGCCGCCACCGCAGGCTCGCCCTCCGCGGCGCCGCTATTTTGGGACCCCTTCAACCACGTGAGCGAGCGCGCCATTTTGCGCGCCCGCTACTTCGTGCGTGA
>NC_136263.1:33473472-33526303 GCF_964187855.1 Myxine glutinosa
GACGCTCGTTATATGTTGCATGGGGAACACGTGCTTGCAGATGGATCAAATAATTTTTATATAAAATTTAATCATTCTCATTCACCATTTTATTACTTCCACAACCGAAGGTTGGGGAGCATTTTCAGAGCAACCGGAAGCATCCTTAAGCGAAAATTTGAGGATTTCCTTATCCAAAGCTAAGGGAAACCTTAAGGGAAATCTTTCCTTAACCCATAAAGCGCGTAGCTGATGGTGCTCCATACGTGTATGCAAATGAGTTTAAACTGATGCCAACACAAACAAGGAATCATGACCTTTCTTACAATGTTTAATACCAGTGTGACTTATGAAAGCTTGCTTATAATTGGTGGAGAAAAGCCGATGGTGGGGTGGGGGGGGAGGGGGGGGGGGGACTCCCTTAACTTAAAGAGAGGATTTAAGGAAAAACTTAAGGATATTCGTATGTGCAACCATCCTCAACTTAAGAATGTCCTCAAGGGAAAAGTTAAGGAAATTCTCAAATTTGTCCTGAAGGATGCTTTATGCAACTGGGCCATAGGTATTAAATAACCCCCCCCCCCCCCGCCCTCCCCAACCCCCTCCTTCAGCCTGTGAGTGTGGGGAGACCACTACTTGTGATTTTCACCTGTGCACATGGAATGGTGCAAGTGGTTGAACCACTGTCACCTGCCGAAAGGAAGGGGTATTGCGGGTGGGAAACGATGCCAATTCTGAAAACAAATCCTTTCGCTCCGAGAGGGAGCGGGTATTACTAGTATACTGCACATAAATATTCAAAGAAAAAAAATGAAAAGTTAACACCGGAACTCTGGATATAAGGGTATACCAACGGTATTCTGGATATACGGCATACCAAAGTTCAGGCGACGTTGTTTTTCCTGACACACACACACACATACACATACGTACACACACACACACACACACACACACACACACACACACATATGTACACACATACACACACACATATGTACACACACACACACATACACACGCACACACATACGTACACACATAGACACATACACACACACACATACGTACACACATACACACACACACACACACACACATTTGTACACACATACACACACACACACACATACGTACACACACACATACACACACACACACACACACACACACACACACACACACACACACACACACATACAAACACACACACACACACACACACAAACACACACACACTTCGAGTCCGGGTGCCTCATCAAGGCAGCCAAACAGAGAAACTATGAGTAAAGGTATTCAGCCATTAGCTAATTCAAAGATATTGCAGAAGTAACAAAAAGTTTATTTTCAGTGTAAAGTTTCGCTCAGTCGATTACTCCCTCCTCATGTACGTGATCCTAACTGCAAAGAGCATCCGAGGCCCAGGCAGACCCAGGAGCCCTGGTGTTCGAGCTCCAATGCTGATCCAGACTGACCCCACAGCAGTCTGGCGAGCGTGGCAGAGACATTGTCCCACGGGACCACAGAGGCCAAAGGAAAGGTGAAGCCAAACTAAACTGGAGAGCGATCTGTTCAAACAGAGGCCCATTTAATCTCACCCCGTTCACTCCAGACCTCATAGTTCAAACAGCTTCTGATCTCTTTCCATCTGCTTCCAATTCCAAGCCATTCTTTAGTCTTATTTAGCAATAGGCACCAATTTCCTCAAATATACCTTTGAATATATTTGCTGTTTTTAATACTCTACTGCTCATTGTGGAATTTACCAAACAATGGTAAAAACTCATGGTGATTTGGAATGGGGGGTAAAAAAAAACTTTCATTTCGATGTTTCACTAGATGGGTACCAACAGGGTAGGGAGTGCACAGGTATAAACAAGCTGATAATTGCACTCTGCTTATGACCCCGAGCACGCCCTAGCTGTTTACAAGCAGCTACATTCCACTTAATTAAGAACGAGCGCCAACAATGTTAGTGAAGGCAACTGCGTTCTTCAACACGACTACTTCTTTAATGGCACCGATTATTCCCACCTTCTTGTGGCAGGGAAAGCTTATTTTTTGGCCCAAGTCTTTCACGAACCGGCTGGACAGCCCTGACGGTTTGACTGGAGGAAACGGGAATTAGGTCATTTGTTCATGGGACCGGCGATAACTCGCCTACGCAGCGACGTCATGACGCCGTAATTAAGCGTTTATTTACGCAAATCAAACATTGGCAAAGTTGTTGGATCCCAAGCATCTGTAAACCTTTGAATACTCGATTAGGTAGTCGAGCAAGTTACCTTGATGGGCAGAGGGGTGATTTTCATGACAATGCGTATTACCTGCCGCTTCACGTGCACCGTCTCATTGTGACGTAGACACGGCGTCCGCAGCCGGCGCTCCGAGGTTTTGCTGCTGCGCGCTTATCCTGCATTGTGAGAATTAGGGTTGTAATAACTCATTATCCTCAGGGCTGTAATAACTCAAAAAGCGTACTTTGCATTGCTCATCAGCGAGGGATAAGCCTCCTTTCATATGTAGAGCTGTGGCCTTTACAATTGGTTACCCTAGAGGGCAGATACGGCCGGAGCGAGTGAGGGCAGCAAAATCGGCGACGCATTGAACAGGACGAAAGGAGGCGACGGACAAACAATACCCCCCTCCCCCCCTCCGTGCCCACCCGGCCACCCCCTTCTGCCCCCTCCCAAACGAGTCTGATGTGACCATCTGGCGAGTGTCGAATAAAGGGGCTCATGGTGCTTATTGCGGCTCGCGCTCTCGAGCGTACTGCTTACTGTTACTTTGGAGCTTCCGGTTGAGATGCTTACAGGAAAACCCTTGATCATGGTAATCCAGGTTTATACCTGTACACTCAAACACTGTGCTTACTATTTACACACTCGCTCTCCGTGCTTGCTCACACACTCAAACACTGTGCTTACTATTTACACACTCACTTTCTGTGCTTGCTCACACACTCAAACACTGTGCTTACTATTTACACACGCACTCTCGGTGCTTGCTCATACACTCAAACACTGTGCTTACTATTTACACACTCACTCTCCGTGCTTGCTCAAACACTCAAACGCTGTGCTTACTATTTACACACTCACTCTCTGTGCTTGCTCACACACTCAAACACTGTGCTTACTATTTACACACTCGCTCTCCATGCTTGCTCAAACACTGTGCTTACTCTTTACGCACTCACTCTCTGTGCTTACTATTTACACACTCACTCTCGGTGCTTGCTCAAACACTCAAACACTGTGCTTACTATTTACACACTCAATCTCGGTGCTTGCTCAAACACTCAAACACTGTGCTTACTATTTACACACTCACTCTCGGTGCTTGCTCACACACTCAAACACTGTGCTTACTATTTACACACTCGCTCTCCGTGCTTGCTCAAACACTCAAACACTGTGCTTACTATTTACACACTCACTCTGTGCTTACTATTTACACACTCAATCTCGGTGCTTGCTCAAACACTCAAACACTGTGCTTACTATTTACACACTCACTCTCTGTGCTTGCTCACACACTCAAACACTGTGCTTACTATTTACACACTCGCTCTCTATGCTTGCTCAAACACTCAAACACTGTGCTTACTATTTACGCACTCACTCTCTGTGCTTACTATTTACACACTCACTCTCGGTGCTTGCTCAAACACTCAAACACTGTGCTTACTATTTACACACGCACTCTCGGTGCTTTCTCACACGCTCACACACTGTGCTTACTATTTACACACTCACTCTCGGTGCTTGCGCACACGCTCAAACACTGCTTAGTATTTACACACTCACTCTGTGCTTGCTCACACACTCAAACACTTTGCTTACTATTTACACACTCACTCTGTGCTTGCTCACACACTCAAGCACAGTGCTTACTATTCACACACTCACTCTCGGTGCTTGCTCAAACACTCAAACACTGTGCTTACTATTTACACACTCGCTCTCCGTGCTTGCTCACACACTCGCTCTCTGTGCTTACTATTTACACACTCGCTCTCCGTGCTTGCTCACACACTCAAACACTGCTGACTATTTACACTCGAGCTCGGTGCTCACTTGTACACTCGATCATCGTGCTGACTATAATTCGCCCTCGATATCGGTGCTTATACTCACGTTATCCGTCACTGTGCTCACTAATCGGACATCTCTCGTTCGCATTCCCCCCATATCGGGAAATCAAAGAAGGAATTCGGGATTAAGATATTTTCCGCGATTGTGAACACTCCGCGGAAACTTTCATTCAAAGCAAATGGATCACAAACGCAAGGCTGGGATCTGGAGTAGAAATGGGAATTATACGGAACATGGAGCTTCTTTGGCGAAACGAGGAGTATTCGGATGTTATTATCATATTGCATGACTTTTGGTACATTGCACATAAATAACTAGAACGGCACTCGGTAGAGCGCATGCCTCCGCCAGGTTGCGGACCTGAACCAAAATCGAATGGGCTTGATCTGGTCACCAAACAAACTTATCCACTTACTTTTGTCATAAGCCGTCCACAACTTTTTGAAATATCACGCGATATATCGTTTTTGACCCCATCTGTCAATGGTAAAGAATCGCTTTTAAATTATCGTGTCCGCATCGCGATCTTCCACCAAAATCGATTCAATTCTGCCTTGTCACACTCCCAATCTGTCCACCAAGTTTCGTCCGAATCTGTCCACAACATTTTGAGATGTGTTACTTGGTTTTGATGAGTATTGGTTTTAGCCCTATCTCTCAATGGTGAAGAATCACTTAAAAATTCTCATATCCAGATTGGGATTTGGATCTTCACCAAAATCGAATCATTTCGTCCTTGTGAAACACCCAACCTGCCCACCAAATTTCATCTGAATCCGTCCACAATTTTTTTGAGATATCCTGCACACAAACAAACAAGAAATATGTCGTGCACAGCACGATACTTGCAAAATCCCTAAAATAAGTTGTTGGCCGATGTTGACCTCAAAAATACTTGGTGGTTGAATTCAGTGACCAGAGATGCAAATCCTCTTAGAATTTCAAGACAATCGGATGAAAATTGAGGATTTTATAAATCTGGCCTATGTTGACCTTTTGGCCAATGTTGACCTCAAAAATAGTTGGTGGTTGAATCCAGTTCGCCGATATGTATATCCTATTCAAATTTCAAGTCAATCGAATGAAAATTGAGGATTTTAGAAATTTGAAATCGTTGTTGACCTTTGGCCTATGTTGACATTTTGGCCGATGTTGATCTTAAAAATAGTTGGTGGTTGAATCCAGTGCGCCGATATGTATATCCTATTCAAATTTCAAGTCAATCGGATGGAAATTGAGGATTTTATAAATCTGGCATATGTTGACCTTTTGGCCAATGTTGACCTCAAAAATAGTTGGTGGTTGAATTTAGTTAGCCATATGTATATTCTATTCAAATTTCAAGTCAATCGAATGAAAATTGAGGATTTTAGAAATTTGAAATCGTTGTTGACCTTTGGCCTATGTTGACCTTTTGGCCGATGTTGATCTCAAAAATAGTTGGTGATTGAAAATAGTTCGCCGATATGTATGTCCTATTCAAAGTTCAAGTCAATCGGATGAAAATTGAGGATTTTAGAAATTTGAAAAAAGTGGTTGACCTTTGGCCTATGTTGACCTTTTGGCCTATGTTGATCTCAAAAATAGTTGGTGGTTGAATTCAGTTCGCCGATATGTATATCCTATTCAAAGTTCAAGTCAATCGGATGGAAATTGAGGATTTTAGAAATTTGAAATGGTTGTTGACCTTTGGCCTATGTTGAACTTTTGACCTTTTGACCCCCAAAAATATAGCATTTTGTCGGACCACAAACTACCATTTGGTGAGGTTTCGTGAAGATACGGTTAAAATTGTGACCTGTAGGCAAGTATAAGTGAGGGGACAGACAAACACACAAACAAACACACAAACTGGAGTGATCAACATACTTGCAAATTTTTTTTTTTTTTGCCAAGTAACAAACAGACAAACAGACAGACAGACAGACAGACAAACAGAATAATGCACAAGACCAACCAATATACTTGGAAAAAATTTGATTTTCGCAAGTAAAAACCATACAGGGGTGGAAACAACGTCTGCCCATGGCGGAAGGCAGAGGTAATAAGTGGAGGAGGTATTTGATGGTCGCAGGTTACTTTTACTGGCTCGAAATTCATGTAACTTTTGGCACCTTCTAGCCTAATGATAACCTTCTTATCGGTGGAATGGGGGGTGGAGGTTGGCATCAATAAACTTGAGTTCCACCACATCAAATATCATTTTATCCAAGTTTGGTCACAATCCCATCAGCAGTTTCAGAGAAGAAGGTACAAGTGTGGACAGACAGACTGGCGGACAGACGACGCGCCATCCCAAAAGCTCACACGAACGATGGATGATCCAGGTGAGCTAAAAAATTTAACCTTTAGCTTCTCGAGTTCAGCTTTGAGCAAACATTGATGCAGAAACCACCAGAGGAGATAGATCCGTGACCCAAAGTTGATATTGATGGTTCCAAAGGAGTAACATGTGTAAGGCTCACAGATTTCAAAAACAGGCAGCATTAAACAACACACCCGCCTCACACAAATCACTTTTGGAGCATCTATTTATTACGTACTCATGGAAAGGTCGAAATCGGAATAAAATAAGAAGCCACATAAGGCTACAGGGTAGCATCGTTGGCTGAGGGTGCTGAATTGCTGCTGATGCGGTGCCCCCAGAAATTTGGAATTTGTTCAGGGTGCCCACGATAGCTCACCTTGGCTATGAGAAACCTGGATGACAGTTTATAGCTGGGTTGGGATTCAAACCCAGGTTAGACCGCTTAGAGGTGAGTGTGTGTGTGCACCTTTAGGCCATCGCGTCAGCCCTGAAGGGAGAATGACAGGAGGGGATAGTAGTAAAGGGAGTGGAGGGCATGTTTGAAATAGTGTGAAAAAATGGGGAGGAGGAGGTTGTGAAAGATTCATCCACATCTGCGTACGTAATAAATAGATGATCCATAAATGTAGCTCAAAAAATTGTGTGGAATTCATGGCCAATTTCCATGCGTAGTAAACTCTCAGTCACCGTTCCAATATCAACAAAGGTATCTGCTCATGACGTAGTAAAAAAAAAAAAGCAACATAACTATCAATTGTAGATTGTTTGGCCTTGAACACTCATGTGTGAGATGTGCGACGACTGTGAAGACTTTTGTACAGAATTACTGAAATATCAAATGAGATAGCAGTTCGTGTACACATCAGAAACGCCAAAACCGTAGAGAGGGGACTTGCAAAGAAGAGTTCAACAGGGCATCACCATGGTGTGCAGTGGTCACAAACTTTCACAAGTTCGTATTTAACAGCAATGGTGGACAGCGTTGTTGGAATGGTCAACATGAAGGTGTAAGTAAATACCCCTGTGGTTTAAGCCAAAAGCACGAAGAATACAAAACAGAAAACAAAAATATTTGCTGCCAAGCATGGAATGCAGAAAAGGTAGAAATATGTGCGGAAATCACACCACGGGACAAATGAACCGGCAGGTGAATGTTTCTTTGTTACCTCCGCCACCAAAGAGGGACGGAAGTTGTGTTTTCATCTCTGTTATTCTGTCTGTGAGCAGGATATCTAAAAGAGTTGTGGACGGATTCGGCCGAAATTTGGTGGACAGGTTGGGTGTGTGATAAGGACGAAATGATTAGATTTTGGTGAAGATCTGGATCCGGACACTAGAATTTTTAAAGTGATTTTTCATCTTTGAGAGATAGGGAAACTTATCCACCAAATTTGGTCCAAATCTGTCCATAACGTTTTTAGATATCCTGCTCACAACGACGCAGACAGACAAATAGACAAACAGACAGGGGTGAAAGCATAACCTCGGTCCACCTTCGGTATATAAGTGACAAACACGTAAAAACAGGAGTATAAAAAGAGTAAAAAAACAACAAAAAAGGGCAACAATATCATTAGCAATATGGACGGGATTATCTACTTACAGCACTGATGGGGACACTGGTACCACTCACTTGGGGACACTGGTACCACTCACTTGGGGACACTGGTACCACTCACTTGGGGACACTGGTACCACTCACTTGGGGACACTGGTACCACTCACTTGGGGACACTGGTACCACTCACTTGGGGACACTGGTACCACTCACTTGGGGACACTGGTACCACTCACTTGGGGACACTGGTACCACTCACTTGGGGACACTGGTACCACTCACTTGGGGACACTGGTACCACTCACTTGGGGACACTGGTACCACTCACTTGGGGACACTGGTACCACTCACTTGGGGACACTGGTACTACTCACTTGGGGACACTGGTACCACTCACTTGGGGACACTGGTACCACTCACTTGGGGACACTGGTACCACTCACTTGGGGACACTGGTACCACTTACATGGGGACACTGGTACCACTCACTTGCGGAAACTGGTACCACTTACTTGGGGACACCAGTACTACTCAAAGCACCCACAAGGAGACACCAGTACCACTCAAAATAAAAACAACAGTACCACTCAAAAGAAAGACACTGCCATTACTCACAGAGCTCACAAGGAGACACCAGCACACTCACAAAGCTCATATCAAGAATACACCGGCACCACTCAGGATGCTCACATGGAGACCTCAGCATCACAAAACCCACAACGCACACCAGTAGACACCAGCACACTCACAAAGCTCATATCAAGAATACACCGGCACCACTCAGGATGCTCACATGGAGACCTCAGCATCACAAAACCCACAACGCACACCAGTAGACACCAGCACACTCACAAAGCTCATATCAAGAATACACCGGCACCACTCAGGATGCTCACATGGAGACCTCAGCATCACAAAACCCACAACGCACACCAGTAGACACCAGCACACTCACAAAGCTCATATCAAGAATACACTGGCACCACTCAGGATGCTCACATGGAGACCTCAGCATCACAAAACCCACAACGCACACCAGTAGACACCAACGCATGCAATGCTTACGAGAATACACCGGCACCACTCACACCAAGCAGACACTGGCTCACGATGCTCCAAATCAGATACCGACAGGCACCACTCAACTCTCGCAAGGAGAATCGAGCAGGGCTCACAGTGCTCACATCAAGGAGAAGGTGGCATGGCTTAGTGGACCGGGCACTCCGCTGGCAAATCAGTTGAGGACATGCCATGCCACTCATGCCAGTATCCCGTTAGAATGTCAACGTCATTCCCCTAATCTTTCCGGATCGGATCTTCACTTGTCGAATTACGCTTGGCATGGCAGAAAACCAGATGTAACATCGGTGAAACAAACCATCCGCGGAGCTTTTTCATACAACACCAGGACCACCGGCTTTGTTCTTGTGTGATCGGGCATCACACGTCAGCAGATGTCTGCAAAGGGAAATACTAAACAATTCCTTTAACACATCTATGGGGAACTCACAACTATACACGTTAACACTCACAAAACCCCTTTCACACTCACTGAACTCGTATTGCCTCCTTTTCGCAATGACAAAACTCCTTTAGGACACAGTGCACTCTCGTAGCACTCGCTGAACTCCTTCATTCATGGAAACTTTTAAAATACCAATTAACTTATTCCGCACTCACAGAAACATTTAAACACTCGCACTGAACCTATTTAGCACTCACTACAATAACCGACACTCATTTTGCTCATGTAAACAATCACTGAGCCTACTACATACTTACTTCAACATTTGCATGTTTGATGAACCTATTTAACACTTAGTATATTTCTTTAGCACTCAGTATACTTCTTTAGCACTCAGTATACTTCTTTAGCACTCAGTATACTTCTTTAACACTCAGTATACTTCTTTAGCACTCAGTGTACTTATTTAGCACTCAGTGTACTTATTTAGCACTCAGTATACTTCTTTCGCAGTTTGCACTCGGTGTATTTCTTTAGCACTCAGTGTATTTCTTTAGCACTCAATATACTTCTTTAGCACTAAGTATACTTCTTCAGCAATCAGTGTATTTCTTTCGCATTCATTATACTTATTTAGCACTTAGTATACTTCTTTAGCACTTAGTATACTTATTTAGCACTCAGTGTACTTCTTTAACACTCAGTATACTTATTTAGCACTCAGTGAACTTCTTTAGCACTCACTGAACTTCTTTAGCACTCAGTATACTTCTTTAGCACTCAGTATACTTATTTAGCACTCAGAATACTTCTTTAGCACTTAGTATACTTATTTAGCACTCAGAATTCTTTAACACTCAGTATATTTCTCTAGCACTCGGTGTACTTACTCTTTAGCACTCAGTATACTTATTTAGCACTTAGTATACTTCTTTAACACTCAGTGTACTTCTTTAACACTCAGTATATTTCTCTAGCACTCGGTGTACTTCTTTAGCACTCAGTATACTTATTTAGCACTCAGTATACTTATTTAGCACTCAGTTTACTTCTTTAACACTTAGTATACTTATTTAGCACTCAGTGTACTTCTTTAACACTCAGTATATTTCTCTAGCACTCGGTGTACTTCTTTAGCACTCAGTATACTTATTTAGCACTCAGTATACTTATTTAGCACTCAGTATACTTATTTAGCACTTAGTATACTTCTTTAGCACTTAGTATACTTATTTAGCACTCAGTGTACTTCTTTAACACTCAGTATATTTCTCTAGCACTCGGTGTACTTCTTTAGCACTCAGTGTAAATACGTCTATGAAATACCTTAGTACTCATTGAACCCTTTCTCCTTTACAGTAATGGCCTCATTCCCACGTACTTGTGGGGTTGCTCTGGGGAAGCTTGGCCCAAGTCTTTCACGAACCGAATGGCCAGGTCTGACGTTCGACTAAGGAGTAAGGTTAAGGCAGGACTTTGGAATTTGTCTTTGGAATCTTCCTAGAGCCCGTGAAATACCGGGATGGCAGTTTATAGCTGGGACGGGATTCGAACCTTGGCTAGACAGCGTAAAGGCGAGTGTGCGTACCTGTAGGCCATCCTACCAGCCCTCAGGTATTACTTTTATAATACAACGAATGCCTTCAGCACGAACTCAACCTCTTTTCACTCAATGGACCCTTTGTAACACTCAATGAGCTGAGGAGTAAATTAACCGATTTTAAATCACCAGAAGTCCAGAACGGGTGTGCGAAGCGAACGTTCACGTTGATGATTAAGAGGAACCGGGAGGGGTCGTCCAGCATCGGTAAAAATCACCTCAGGAGCGAGAGCGACGGAGTGATGCCGGAAAGAGCGGGAAATATGGAGCGAGCGCCGTGCGCGCCTCGTCCTGAGGAAACTGTGCCCGCAGGGCTAATTAAACCTGACAGGCCAATTTGAAACCCTTTCAGAGCACAGCTCGCCCCACGATTCGTCCCTTCGGCCTCTCCACTCACTACACGGATTTTTTGGGGGGTTTTAAAAAGAAAGACCTCCCTTTTAATATTTCCTGAGGAAACCTCTGCTGACTGGATCCGTGCAGGTGCAGCGAGATGCTCTTCAGGGTCACGTGATGGCGCGCTGATGGGTGAGTAACGATCGATTATTACACAATTTACTCTTTTACTTTTAGCGTCGATCACACCGACAGGTAAAATGTACCGGAGCAAGACCGAAGACCGTGGAAGGATCCGCCGCTCCGGTGCTGTGTCTGTGTGTAGCGACGGCCGACGGTCGAGCAGGTGCCCAGGTGAAGAGCAGCGCTTACCTGCTCAAGGACGTACAGAAGGTCCTCCCGGTTTGAATAGTCCGCTTGTGTTAACCTCCGGAATCCCAGGTCCACTCGGACGTCAGACAAATGGTCGCGCAATCACGGGGTGTCCTCCAGGATCTCGCTGTGGCCTCTCGTCGCCACAAAATGCAATGTCGGGTGGACTTAAACTCCCCGCGGTCTTCTCCGAGCTCCCGGAATCCTGGACCAAGCGAGAGAGCACCGTGCCTGGTCGACTCTGATCGCTTTCTCTTTGTGCAGTTCCCGCTTCTCGTTCCGTGCTATGTGCTGTGTGCCGTGCCTCCGACTACCGGCTGGCACCAACGTCTCCAATGCAGTCTGCTTCAATGTCTCCCCTCGCTCTTTACAAATGTGCTTCCCAGCGTACCCACCCCCTCCCCCCAACCAAAACCACGCCCCCTCAAATAGCCACGCCCCCTAAAATAGCCACGCCCCCACCACATTCCCTCCCGGCGATACCTCACGCACAGAGCCTCAGCGACTTGTCGAACGCGACTCAGAGCGAAGCCCGCCCAATTCGCTGTCACCCACGAGTCCAAAACACCCTGTGGTTCTCCCCCTCTCTCAACACACGCCCCCCCCCCCCAATGTACCCGATGATCCGTCAGAATGAATTGCGCATTCACGGCGCGCTTTTGATGTGTTTAGCGAGGCAATCACCGGGACTTTCAATGTTCATGAGCACAAGCATCTCGATGTTTGAGGGTTGCAGCGACCGGCTCGATCGGGTCTGCTAGGATTAAGTAGTAACGACGACGATGTTCGTATAAACGACTAAATTCGTGCATCCTGCTGAACGCACGAGACCGGGCACACCTTGTGCGCGGACCCGCGGGCTTCGAGCGCCATGTTCGGACGGGAGACCGTTATATTTGCTGGATCTAGAATGTTCGATTGTGTTTGCTGGCTTTGCCCCCCCCCCCCCCCCTAATTATCCCCCACTAGTGCATGGCACACTCCTTATGGGAACGGCAGTGTCCCTCCTCAAATTGCACGCTCCACTCGGGAATGGTTCGCTCATCTTGGGCATAGCTCAATCCCCCAGGGCATGGCACACTCTTTGTGGGCACGGAGCTCGACCCCCCCCCCCCCCCCCATTCCCATCGAATTGCTCAATCCCCCAGAGCATGGCACACTCCTTGCGGGCACAGCACTCGAGCCCTCCCCCCCCCCCATTCCCATCGAATTGCTCAATCCCCCAGGGCATGGCACACTCCTCGTGGGCCCGGAGGTCGACCTCCCCCCCCCCCCCCCCCACTCCCATCGAATTGCTCAATCCCCAGGGCATGGCACACTCCTTGCGGGTACAGCACTCGAGCCCCTCCCCCCCATTCCCATCGAATTGCTCAATCCCCCAGGGTATGGCACACTCCTTGTGGGCACGGAGCTCGACCCCCCCTCCCCCCACTCCCATCGAATTGCTCAATCCCCCAGGGCATGGCACACTCCTCGTGGGCACGGAGGTCGACCTCCTCCCCCCCCCCCCCCCCCCCATTCCCATCGAATTGCTCAATCCCCCAGGGCATAGCACACTCCTCGTGTGCACGGCGGTCGACGTCCCCCCCCCCCCCCCATTCCCATCGAATTGCTCATTCCCATCGAATTGCTCGACCCACCCCTTCACTCCCCTTCCCACCCCTCCATGAATTGCTCACTCACCAGGACATGGCATGCTCGTTTTGGGAATAATTAGGGATGCTAAAATAAGAAGATACCGATCCTGGATATTGAAAGAGGGGAAACAAACACACTCGGACATACATAGGCCTGGTATGGTTGACCTGGTCATGCATCGTTCCCAGAACATACAACATGTTCTCCCGACACCAATTATCACTCACTCTTCCCCTTCCATCCAACCCCGAGCATTGCCCTCCCCACAAGTGCAGGGCACCTTCTCCCTGGACCCTGGGTACATCGGCACACAGCACCAGTGCAGGGCAGCCTCTCCCCGGACCCCGGGTGCATCGGCACACAGCACCAGTGCAGGGCACCTTCTCCCCGGACCCCGGGTGCATCGGCACACAGCACCAGTGCAGGGCACCTTCTCCCCAGACCCCGGGTGCATCGGCACACAGCACCAGTGCAGGGCACCTTCTCCCCGGACCCCGGGTGCATTGGCACACAGCACCACTGCAGGGCATCTTCTCCCCGGACCCCGGGTGCATCGGCACACAGCACCAGTGCAGGGCACCTTCTCCACGGCACGGTCGACCCATTGAGAGTCCGTCCGTGTGCGTCTCATATCATAATGACGTCAAAGCGCCGCCGTCTCATTGCATATGCAAAACGGCGAACAAAAGCGTCAGTCGGCGGAACAAAACGGACCCTTTTCGGTGGTCGTGCTCGAACCCCCCTTGGCTGAAGCAGGCCCTGGGAAGCTCGCAATCCCGAGGACCAATTCGGTGCCCCCCGCTCAAACCCTCAATGCGCTCTGGACTGCCTCGAGCTACGAGTGTAAGCGCACACCTCCCTGTACAGTCTACACAATGGTGCGTTTACGCATTCATGAGGACCGCTGCACTCCCGCACTCTTAGTCCTTCCTCACTGGCTCCTTGCCCTCCCTAGAACGAGCATGCCTGGTTAGCGAGAGTGTCCATCGGTGGATCGGAAAATCACATTCGTTTTGTCCCCCGGTGATTCTGTACAACTACAGTCCAATTAATCAATCAATTATTGAGCGGTTTTTATTTCGAAATAAAATCTTCAATCTCCATTCTGAACATTGAAAATGTTCTTGTACAGTCCAATCCATCACTCAACGCCAACTCTTTTTTTCAATACAGATAAATACATTTAATAAGCAAGAAAAACAAGAAAGAGCAATCAGAGATTGCAAACCCTCGCCAGGACGTATTTTCATTGGTTTTTAAGGCTTTTGTGTTTAATCAAATATGGCGGCCGAACCACGTGACCAATGACGTCATCGTTATTTTTTTTTCTCCACCAATTTATCCATAGATGACGCTTAAGAAATTTCATCTTGATCGGATGAAGTTTTGTACTTGTCGAATTATGACGTCATAATAGAGGCACCTATGACATCATCTTTAACACGTTATTTATTCCACATGGAGAGTTCTTTACAATGAGCCATGTCTCAATTTTTTTAATATTCAGCACTTTCGGAGATATAGAGGTGCAAATTTTTTCGGTTTTTCCAACATGGCGGCTGAACCACGTGACCGAAGACGTTGTCATTATTATTTTTTCGCCACCAATTTATTCCTTGATGACGCTCAAGAAATTTCATCTTTATCGGATGAAGTTTTGTACTTGTCAAATTATGCTATCATAATGGAGGCCCAAGCTGATCTCAAAAATAGTTGGTGGTTGAATTCAGTTCGCCAATATGAAAATACCATTCAACTTTCAAGTCAATCAGATGAAAATTGAGGATTTTATAAATTTGAAAAATGTAGTTGACCTTTGGCCTATGTTGACCTTTTGACCTCAAAAAGATATAGGATTTTGTCAGACCACGAATTCTACCATTTGGTGAAGTTTCGTGAATATCGGTTTAAAATTGTGACCTGTCGGCAGGTAAAAGTGAGCGGACAGACAAACAAACACACACACAAACCGGAGTTATCAACATACTTGTCAAAAAAAAAAAAATTGTTAAGTAACAAACAGACTCAGCAATACCCTCTCTTCAGGCGGAGGTAATTAGCAGCACGTACCATGTTTGAATTATTTGGTACGATTCCACCAGGGTTTGGAACCATCGACCTCTGAGATTCAGAGCGGACAATCTAACCATTACACGAGCAAGTCTGGTTTCCAAGAATTTTTTTATTTAAAAGTTCAATTCATATAATTAAATAAATAAAAATAAATAAACAAACAAACAAATAAATAAATATAACTATATATATATATATAAATAAATAAAAATACAAGATATAATTTGATGCTCAGGATGCAAGATTTCATCTGATGAAAAACGAATTTTGTCAAATACATGTTGGACTAAAATGGTACTTGATAGTGCGCATACCTCCACCAGGTTGATCAATTTGTGAAAATCAATTTGTCGATTGAAAAATCAATTGAAAAATCAATTGAAAAAATTCTCGTATCTGGATCCGTATTCGGATCTTCACCAAAATTGATTCAATCCGTCTTCGTCACACACCCAGCCTGTCCACCAAGTTTCGTCCGAATCCGTCCACAACTTCTTGAGATATCCTGTTCACAGTACAGACAGGAGAAAAAACATAACGCTCCGCCCACCTTAGGCGGCGGAGTTAAAAAAACAAAGACAACAACAACCAAAATAAATATATATGTATATACACACGAGTTTGCAATCGCAATAAAGTTGTGCGTGCAGGTGCACGTGTTGTTTAGGGAGTCCTAGGTGTGCCATTAACCTTTCACCTTTCGCTTAATGCATCTGAATTATAGAGAACATCAAGCTTCGCGTAAAGATATAATGTAAGGCTATCAAGCAATCACCCATTTACAGGTAAATATGTGTGTGTGGATCTGCCACGCCTCGCCGTTTAAAACGCCGCCCTCCATAACGAAGCAACTTCTCGAATCCCTGGAACAGCCGTTGCCGGATAATTATTTCATCACATTGTCAACTTCAGGCTTGACCTCCGCCCACCCAGTGCTCTTTGTGAAAGAACAACTGCAAGGATTGGCTCTGGGTGTTGACGGGTTTGATTTTCGCCCCCAGAAAAATGCCCCGGGTAACGGAGCACGATTGCGCATCTAATTGGCCACTGAAAGGCTTTCAAGCCCACCTTGTTGAGCAGGGCTCTCTTTCTGGAGCAATGCACAGGTAGGAATATGCAAGGCATGAGTGAAAAGGCTCATCGTCAGGAGTGATCGTGCTCTATGATATGCTCTCATCAGAGGGTTTCGTGTTTTGATCCACACCCAAAGTGAGCCAATTTTGTGAGCTGGAGAAAAATTTCCTAAAATAAGGTTTCCTAAAATTTTCCTAAAATAA
Organism: Myxine glutinosa; assembly: GCF_964187855.1. Classification (NCBI taxonomy): domain Eukaryota; kingdom Metazoa; phylum Chordata; class Myxini; order Myxiniformes; family Myxinidae; genus Myxine; species Myxine glutinosa. Next base: position 33,490,176 of record NC_136263.1, read on the forward strand.
TAAGGTTTCCTAAAATTAAGATAACCAGCTGCAGGAGCCTCTTGTGGAAGTCATTGGAAAGGATGGCAGGATGATTTCAAAAAACGTCGCTCCCCCAGATGTTTGAACAGTTACAGATGTCCTCATTTGGCACACGAGTTCTTACTGCACAATCACTGGGAGTTTAATACCTGTCAGAAACTCCCACCAAACGATCTATGTTGGTGGTCCATCAGCTTTTCACAATTTATCAACAGTGGAAAAAATTCAGGCTCCAAAACGCAGGAACAACTAGAAAACATCTCAAAATGCAAAGGCCATCTGCGTCCGCTTTGTACGAAAACGAAACCTGTCAAAAACAACAGCTAACAAGAAAAAGAGCAATTGGAGATTGCAAACCCTCGCCAGGATGTATTTTCAGTGGTTTTTAAGGCTTTTGTGTTAAAACATATATAGCGGCCGAACTACGTGACTGATGACGTCATCATGTTTTTTTCTCGATCAATTTATCTATGGATGACGCTTAAGAAATTTCACCTTCATCGGATGACGTTTTGTACTTGTCGAATTATAACGTCATAATGGAGGCACCTATGACATCATCAGTCACAGATGTTATTCCACATGGAGAGTTCTTTGCAATGAGCCATGTCTCAATTTTTTCTATTCAGTGCTTTCGGAGATATATCGGTGCAAAGTTTTTCGGTTTTTCCAAGATGGCGACCGAACCACGTGACCTATGACGTCATAATTATCATAGAAAAATTATACAGGTGGAGTTGCACCTATGGTGAAAATTTCCTGTCAATCGGACGAACGGTTGCAGAGAAAATCATATTTATTCTGTGCGTACAAACAGACAAATAAACAGAAAGACAGACAAAGAGATAGACAAACAAACGGACTCAAATGCAATACCCTCTCCTCAGGCGAGGGTAACTAGAGTTAGAACGGCATACCTCCACCAAGGTAGAGAGCACACCTCTGCCAAGCTGAATAATTTACGTTTTGTATTTCACTGATAAATCGGATCTGGATCTGGACCGAGAGCAAAATCGAATGGGCTTGTTCTTGCCAACTACCCAAACTCGTCCACCTACTTTTGTCATAACTCATCCACAACTTCTTGACATATTATGCTAAATATCGTTTTGGGCCCGATCTCTCAATGGTGAAGAATCACTTTAAAATTTAAATAATTCTCATATCCGAATCCATATTCAGATCTTCACCGTAAAACAGGAATGGTTGAGGGTATTGACCCAGACCCCAGTGGGGCAATGTCTGACTTATCGGAATCAGAGGAGGAGGTGGATGGATGTGACGGTTGTATCACAATCAATAGTAGATCAGCCCCGAGTCCCTCCTCATCTTGTTCTCTCGTTTCTCAATGAAACTTACAGACATCGGAATGTTGTCATTTTGATCATTTCCCCGACATGGCTCCCTTTATTCAGGCTGCAAAACTGGTCCTAAAAAAATCTGAGGAACTAAACCGAACAAACTCACAGTTTCATCGACTAAAGAAAATCATAACAAAGGCAAAGTTTGAGTTTTCTCAGCGTCAGACAAAATTCACTAACAAATATGAAGACACTCACTCTTGAAACTCTTAATATAAATGGTGGTGGGGCGAGTAACATCTGCCAGATCCAAGCAAATCTGTTATTGAAACGGAAACAAGTTGATGTGATCTTACTGCAGGAAACTCATATCATTGAGAAGGTTGAACATGACTGGAGCAGCATTTCTAAAGGTAAATGCTTCTTCAGTAACATGTCGTCTGTATCTGCTGGAGTTGGGTTCTTATTAAAACCAGGACTTGTACCTGACTCTTGCCTCTTTCAGGAGGTGATAAAGGGCCGGTTTGCTTCCCTGGAACTGGTGATTAATAACCTAAAATTTATTATTTTTTAATGTATATGCACCAAGTGAAAGTACAGACCGTAAAACTTTCTTTACTGTCGTGGTAAACCATTTAAAATTGTTTGACCTAAATCAGTGCATATGCATGGGGGTGATTTAAATTGCACGTTTGAGCCAAAATTGGACAGAAACTCACCAGGTCCACATCCCGAAGCCCATGGTGACCTCTCCCATTTCCTTTCCGTCGTGGGTTTTCTTGACGTATGGTGCTTGATACACCCAAATGACCAACAGTACACATGGTGTCGATGTTCCAATGGTCAAGTGTCCTCAGCGAGGCTTGACAGATGGTACATCACCCCACGTTTTAGGAATATGATAAACTTCTCAAATATTGTCCCGTCTATCTTCTCTGACCACCACATGGTCACTATGGGCCTATCCTTTCCTCAGTTTAAGCATACTAGTGCCTATTGGAAATTTAACACTAGGCTTTTGGACGATGCTTTTTTTAAGGAAGCCTTTCGCAATCTATGGATAGCAGTAGTTGAAAAAAAGCCCTGTTTTGCTTCCATTAACCTGTGGTGGGACAATATGAAAACCCATATAAGGCTGTTTTGTCAACAGTTTAATTCATATGTCACTCATGAAAGTCGAGTCACACTGGCTCGGCGAGAAACTGAAATTCTAAAACTGGAGAACAAACTGGCGAAACAAGAGAATGAGGCAAACTATGCGTTACTCCTTGAAAAAAAGACACAACTTAGAGAACTATTGCAGGAGAAAGCTGCAGGATTATTAGTTAGATGAAGAATAAAAAATATTAAAATATCAGATAGCCCGAGCAAATCCTTTTTTCACCTCGAATCCGAAACGAAGCCAGCTCGGCTTATCTTATCAGTTATGGACCCCAGTGAAAATGTAATTGCAAATTCTGATGGGGTAAAAAATACCATTAGAAAGTACTATTCAGAACTGTTTGCAAAAAAAGATGTTTGTGAGGATAAGATGAAACTCTTTACCTCCCATCTCCCATCCCTGACTGAGACTCAATGGCTGGAGCTGGATGTGCCGTTAACCCTTCCTGAATTAGAATGTGCTCTGGCTGAAATGGAATCTGGAAAAGCTCCAGGAATTGATGGTCTACCAGCTGAGTTTTACTTGGAATTTTGGGACCTTTTAGGTCCAGAACTCTTAAATATAATCCAAGAATCCCTGCGAACTGATGCAATGCCATTAAGCTTAAGTAGAGCAGTGGTGAGTCTCCTCCAAAAGTCAGGGGATCTCCAGCGGATCGAGAATTGGAGACCAGTTTCAGTATTGTGCACCGACTACAAACTGTTTTCAAAAGCGATGGCAAAATCGTCTGAAGAAACTCATTGGTGATCTGGTCCTACCCGATCAGACTTTCTGCATCCCCTGTCGATCCATTTACGACAACATTTTTTTAGTTCGAGAATTAATGGGCACTTACCACGATCACGACCACGGCTCGTACCGAGCGATAAAGTTATTGGAGCATGGAATGAATGTATTGGAAAGGGTGTTGGAGAGGAGGATAAGGAAGAAAGTGAAGATTGACGAAATGCAGTTTGGATTTATGCCAGGAAGAGGAACGACAGACGCACGTTTTATTGTGAGGCAGTTACAGGAGAAGTACATGGAGAAGAGGAAGAAGTTGTTTCTTGGGTTTGTTGATCTGGAGAAAGCATTCGATAAGGTTCCACGCGAAGTATTGACATGGGCATTGAGGAAGTTAGGAGTGGAGGAATGGTTGATCAGAGTAGTGATGGCAATGTACAAAAGAGCGCGCACAGCTGTAAGGACGAAGGACGGGAACAGTGTTGAGTTTGAGGTGAAGGTGGGAGTGCATCAGGGGTCGGTACTAAGTCCACTACTATTTGTAGCTGTGATGGAGGTGCTGGCTCAGAACGTAAAGGAGGGTTTACCGTGGGAGTTGTTGCATGCAGATGATCTGGTGTTGATTGCGGAAAGTATGGATGGACTGAAGGAAAAGATGAACAAGTGGAAGGAATGAATGGAGACAAAAGATCTGAAGGTGAATATCGGAAAAACGAAGGTGATGGCAAGTGGTAAAGCATGTGGTGAGGTGGAAAGAACTGGGAAGTGGCCATGTACTGTGTGCAGGAAGGGTGTCGGAGTGAACTCCATTCAATGTACAATGTGCACTGAGTGGGTTCATCAAAAATGTAGTGGTCTGAGAGGGTCATTAACCAGTGTGGCAGATACATTCAAATGTAAGGTGTGCACAGAGGGAGCTGCAGATGGAGGAAATGTTGAGTTGGATCTTGGAGACGGCGTGAAGCTGGAAGGTGTGAAAACATTTTGCTACCTTGGAGACATGCTGAATGGAGAATGTGGATCAGACTCGGCAACGGTTGCTAGAGTGAGATGTGCATGGAAGAAGTTTCGGGAACTGAGTGGTGTGCTGATGAGGAGGGGAGTGTCGTTGAAGCTGAAGGGAAAGGTGTATGCTGCATGTGTGAGAAGTGTTATGATTTATGGGAGCGACACATGGGTAATGAACGTAGAGCAGCAACGAAGGTTGGAAAAGGTGGAAATGCGAATGGTTCGGTGGATATGCGGAGTATCGTTGAGAGAGAGGAAGACAAATGATGAATTGCGAAAGATGATGGGAATCGAGCCTGTGATTGATGCTGTGAAAGGAACAGGTTGAGATGGTTTGGTCACGTGTTGAGGAAGGATGAAAGTGACTGGTTGAGAAGAGTGATGGAAATGAATGTAGAAGGAAGTAGAGAACGGGGAAGACCGAGAAAGACTTGGCTAAAGATGCTGGAAGAAGAAATGCGGGCAAGGGGGTTAACAAGGAGAGATGCAGAAAATAGGGCAAAATGGAGAAGATTGTCATGGGGACCGCAAGGCTAACCCCCGCTCTAGCAGGGAAAATGGCCTTAAAATGCATGTTGTTGTTGTTGTTGTTGTTGTTGTTGTTACCACGATCAAAATGATTTTGGAATAATTTTTCTAGACCTTGAAAAGGCCTTTGACAGTATTGATCATGTTTTTTGTGGCGTGTTGTGGAAGCATGTGGCTTTGGGGTTAATTTCAGCGCCTTCATATCTCGATTGTACACTGACATCTCTAGTGTAATTCAGGTAAACACTGACCTCGTTTCCCCCATACAGGTTCAGAGGGGGGTACGGCAAGGTTGCCCAGTCTCAGGATTGCTTTTTGCATTAGCAATGGAACCATTACTTTGTACGCTCAGGGAGAATATCTCTGGCCTGACGTGTTTCCGAAGGAGTCCACCATTGACTATATCAGCGAATGCAGATGATGTGTGCGTCATAATCAGAAGCAAACAGGATATTGATGCTCTTGTTAAATCCTTGAGAATCTTTTTCCAGGCTTCTTCCCTGAAAGTTAATTGGAGGAAAAGCAAAGCTATTTGGGTGCCATACCTTCGTAGTTGCCTCCCTGTCTCGACACATCTACCTCCGCTTCCGGAAAACTTAGAATGGAAGGCAGATGGTATCGACTACCTTGGTGTGTCCCTTGGTTCCACACAATTTATGGAAAAGAATTGGGAAGGCTTGATTAGAGAAATGGAGAGGAGACCGAACCTGTGGAAAAGAGCCCTACCGCACCTTTCATTTAAGGGCCATGTCTAAGTTGCCAATAACTTGGTTGCTGCAACTTTATGGCATCGATTTATTTGCCTACAACCGCCGGAAGTGCTGCTGAGAATGATCCAGGCCAAACTTGTGGACTTTTTTGGGGAGGCCACCATTGGCTGCGGCCAAACGTAATATGCCATACCTTATCTGAAGAAGGCCAAGGACTTGTTCATGTGAAATCCCGCCTCATGGCCTTTCGCTTGTGCTCCATTCAGCGCCTTCTATATGTTGAGCACCTACCAAACTACCCATTGGCCTGTCATATTTTGCAACAGGCGGGCAGACTCAGCTATGGTCGTGAAGTATTCCTGACCCACCTCAAGGATGTGGATACAGCAACGCTCCCTATATTCTACCAGAGCCTTCTCAATGCCTGTAAAGGTCTTACAGTGAGTCGCAAAGTGGACACATACTCCCCAGGGATGTTCGAAGTTGAACCACTGTTTTTCAACCCTCTCTTCCCTGATGTATTCAAGAGCCGTGATTTGTGCCAACGCTTCATTGATGCAGACATGAGCAAAGTATGGAACCTACGGCCAGACTCTGGTGTAGGGTGGAAGACTGTGGAAGAAATTTCAAATATGACAGGAATTCGTTCCAAGAGGACAATCGGCTTAATATTGAGGAAAGCCGTACAAAAAGGTCATCAGCTACGGCTATTATGGACTCAGAATACACATGGACATCCTGATGAGTCATATTTCCCTAAACTGATTTTTGACTGCTCCCCCAGAGAACTTCCACCTGTTAGCACAGGGACAAATGAATTGCACGCTGCAAGCAGCAAGAGCCTGTATAGGTGTTGCGTGTCCATAATTCTCGGTGTTTCTCCATTAAACGGAGTAGCACGCTGGAAGAGACTACTCCCTGCCGGGCCCCCCACTCAACCTGTATGGGAAGCGATTTATTGTAAACAAATCACCAAAAGAACAGGGGATCTCCAGTGGCGCATTGCCCACTGGATCATCCCATGCAATGCATATGTGAGGAATTTTGCCCCAACATCTGCATGCTGCCCCTTTTGCTCTGTAAATTAGGATGTATTTCATTTTTTCATTGGCTGTGAAAGACTTTTTCCATTATTTAACTGGTTGAACTTTGTGTCACAAAAACTGAATTTCAGATTTACTTTTCGCTCCTTTATTTTTGGGTTCAAAAGAAATGTACACAAGACAAAAAATATGAACTGTTGTGTTTTTTTGTAGCAACAGTAAAACTTGCTACATACTTGTCCAGAAAGGAGAAGCGTAACGGCAAACCGCTTCACCAATGCAACGTCATGACGTTTTTCACTGCGTAACGGTAAACCGCTTCACCAATGCAACGTCATGACGTTTTTCACTGCGTAACGGTAAACCGCTTCACCAATGCAACGTCATGACGTTTTTCACTGCGTAACGGCAAACCGCTTCACCAATGCAACGTCATGACGTTTTTCACTGCGCTTGTTTCTGCAAGGGTAAAACTTGAATTTAATTTTTCCAAGACCATGGCTGAACTTGATGTGTTTGTAGGAAAATGGTGTTTAGAAAATGTTTGTGAAGTTCCCCAAAATCACTTGGTATTACCTCTTTCTTAAATAATCAAGTCTTTATATAGTTTTGGTAGTATTGCTTTATTTTATGTTTTTGTAAAAATGAAATGATTAATTGTTATACTCGTTGTTTCCATGCTTTCTTTTTTTCTCCTGTTTTGTTGGGATTTTTGTTTGTAAACTGTACAAGCACACTTTCATATTTTTTTAAATAAAAGGACCTCAAAGGTCAAAAGTCTCCTCTCTCCTCTCTCTCCCCTTCTCTCTCTCCTCTATCCTCCCTTCTCTCTCTCTCCTCTCTCTTCCTCTCTCCTCCTCTCTCTTCCTCTCTCCTCCCTTCTCTCTCTCTCTCTCCTCTCTCTCCTCTCTCTTCCTCTCTCCTCTCTCTTCCTCTCTCCTCCCTTCTCTCTCTCTCCTCTCTCTTCCTCTCTCTCTCCTCTCTCTTCCTCTCTCTCTCCTCTCTCTCTCCTCTATCCTCCCTTCTCTCTCTCTCCTCTCTCTTCCTCTCTCCTCCTCTCTCCTCTCTCTTCCTCTCTCCTCCCTTCTCTCTCTCTCTCTCCTCTCTCGCCTCTCTCTTCCTCTCTCCTCTCTCTTCCTCTCTCCTCCCTTCTCTCTCTCTCCTCCCCTCTCTCTCTCTCCTCTCTCTTCCTCTCTCCTCCCTCTCTCCTCTCTCTCTCCTCCCTCTCCTCTCTCCTCTCCCCTCTCTCTCCACTCTTCTCTCTCTCCTCTCTCCTGTCTCTCATCTCTCCTCCTCTCTCGTCTCTCTCCTCTCTCTCCACTCTCTCTCCTCTCTTCTCTCTCCTCCCTTCTCTCTCCTCTCTTCTCTCTCCTCTCTCCTCCCTTCTCTCTCCTCCCTTCTCTCTCCTCCCTTCTCTCTCCTCTCTCCTCCCTTCTCTCTCCTCTCTCCTCCCTTCTCTCTCCTCTCTCCTCTCTCCTCTCTCCTCCCTTCTCTCTCTCCTCTCTCTCCTCTCTCTTCTCACTCTCACTCTGTCATGGCCCTAACTTTGTGAAGGCGAGGTACACAATCCTGGATTTGGGGGATCTCTGAAACACTCCAAGGAGATCGATCGGCTGTCTCCATGCTGCGGGCTTGTTCGAGAGACCTTCCCAGGGCTATACAACAACAACAGCAACACCAACAACAACGTACTGTATGAGGAAACAGGTCCCACTGTACCAATGCCATGGTATCTTCAGTTTCTTAGCGTGATTATGTTTCATTTATTTAATATCACGAACCACATCTTCCGAAGCTCTGTAAGAGTTCAATTTTCAGCAGGTACATTTACATCCTCTGTTGCACTTGTTTATCGCTGAGGAGATGAGGAAGAGTGTGGAAGATGGCGAGAGATTGAGAGAGAGAAGAATTTGACATTAACAATTAGAAAATAGGGTTGATATGAAGATGTCTCAAATATATTAGATTGGTCTTTGAGCTGCCTATTTTGGGAACCATTCCCGAGCTGACTATAAAACTGTCATCCTGCAGGTGCTTCAACGGCTGGGTGCTGCATCATGGAGTATGCTGTCCTTCACAAGGGAGATGAAGTTAGCTTGCCCAACTGCATTCTCTGGTGGAAGTAAAAGATCACATTCGGTGCCTTTTGAAAAGAACAGACCGTTTTGTAATACCCACCGGGAGCGGCACTAGACGATGTACACATTCACAAAGAGAGGATTGGGGGTGCTCCCCACCCTGAACCACTAGCACTATTAATTCATTTTACCACTTAAAAAACTTCCTATAAGTCAAGCAAACAAACAGACATTTCTCTAATTAACACCAAGTTCTTTTTACATCCTGTTGTTGCTTCTCTTCTCTGTCCACGACACCCTTATCACTCTCTTCCAGGACTAATTCTCAAAAAGCCTCCAGATGCAATAAACGTGGGACGTTCGGTTATGTCGTGCACAATAGTCCGTTTGCCACGTGCATATGTTATAGGTAGTGACCTTGTTGTTGTGAGAGGTGTATTGTTTTTTGATGGGTTTTTTTTTTTTTTTTTTTTTTCCGCAGCTTTCATCCGCAGCTCAATGGAATACTGTTCTCCCCTATGGGCCGGTGCTCCTGCCTCACACCTAGCTCAGCTTCACGCTGTTGAAACCAAAGCTTTCAGAATTATTGGAATCTCCCGCGATGAAGCTATCTCTGAGGGCCTTTCACTCACTCACCGCAGGCAGGTAGGTGGTCTTTCTGTCTTCTACCGACTCCTCTCCGGCCTTGCACCCCCAGCTCTCTCTGTGCTCTGTCCCCCAAATATTCCTACAGGTCGCACAAGATCTGCCAGCAACCCTCTGATGGTTAAACTGCCGAAATCTCGGCTCTCTGCTCACCTTCACTCTTTCATTCCTCTTTTCTCCCACCTCTGGAACAAACTCCCTCACTCCCTTCAATCCCACTCCTCCCTCCAGGTCTTTAAAACAGCTGTTCACCACCATCTCTTATCTTCCCCCATCCAGAACCTTGATCTTTTCTACCCCCACTAATTCACCCCAGATCCACCTTGTTTGAAATTCCAACTTCTTTCCTGGAAGTCCTGGCAGTGTCCATATGTTTTATACCTCTCCCACCGCCCCCTTCCCATGCCCCCCCCCCCAAAGCCCTCGCTCTCTCTCAGATCTCTCGATGTCCCCATGTCTCTCGGTCCCTGCTCTCAAATGTTGTGTTTGTGTCCTTCCCCCTCTCTCCCCATCTTGTCTACCGCTCCCGATGTTATATGTTTTATGTGTCGGTTTGTCTTTCTGAGTGATTAATGTTCGCTCTTTCACGAGCCTCGATCTTGTATACAAAAAAAAAAAAAAAAAAAAAAAAAAAAGATGTTGCCTATATCTTTCGGTCATATTACAAGCTTCAGACGAGTATGTTGCGATGGGAAATATGAGAGTTGTGACAAGGCACACTTTAATGTGTGTTTGTTGATGTTACAATTAGACCGAACATTGTTCGAGATACACATTGCTGTTCTTCCGATCCCTAGACACGGTCTAATTTCCTTCTCACAACTTCCATCATTATCGTGGCCAAAGCTCCTAAAAGGTTTAAGCTTTCCACCATTTTGAAAGATTTTCCGTCTATAGCGATAGTTTCTTTTTCTTGACCTATTATCATTATATTTACTTAAGTCTTGCTGGTATTATTCAGACGTATTAGTCTGTTGTTTATAGTGTTCTTCTTTGCTTTCGGAGCGAAACGTCTTCATTTCAATGACAGATTCTTCGAGCAGAGTTATGTCACCTGCAAGTCTGATATTACAAGTGAATACAAAAATTTATGCTAAATTAAAAAGGCAATGTAGGGATGACAAACTACAGTCTAAAAAAGGTCCTAAACAAGATAGGGATGATGTTGGTTTAGAGAGTAGCTAACAGTATTGCCATCATATAACAATCCCTACATCACTGCCTCATTTACACTTCATCAACAAGAAAGAGCAATCAGAGATTGCAAACCCTCTCCAGGATGTATTTTCAGTTGTTTTGAAGGCTTTTGTGTTGAAACAAATATGGCGGCCGAACCACGTGACCAATGACGTCATCATTATTTTTTTTCTAAACGAATTTATTCCTTGATGATGCTCAATAAATTTCATCTTGATCGGATGAAGTTTTGTACTTGTCGAATTATGACGTCATAATGGAGGCACCTATGACATCATCATTAACATATTTTATTTCCCATGGAGAGTTCTTTACAATGAGCCATGTCTCAATTTTTTCTATTCAGCGCTTTCGGAGATATAGAGGTGCAACCTTTTTCCGGTTTTTCCAAGATGGCGGCAGAACGACGTAACCTATGATGTCATAATTATCATTAAAAAAATTATACAGGTGGAGTTGCACCTATTGTGAAAATTTCCTGTCAACCGGACCAACGGTTGCAGAGAAAATCATGTTTATTCTGTGCGGGCAAACAAACAAACAAACAGATAAACAAACAAACAAATGAAAAATCAGTCAGAGACCGAGGACTTGCCAGAATGTACTTTTTTATCGGCCATTTTGGACAAATATGGCGGCCGAACCACGTGACCGATGACATCATTATTTGTTTTCTAAACTAATTTATTCCTTGATGATGCTCAATAAATTTCATCTTGATCGGATGAAGTTTTGTACTTGTCGAATTATGACGTCATAATGGAGGAACCTCTGACATCATCATTAACATATCTTATTCCGCATGGAGAGGTCTTTACAATGAGCCATGTCTCAATTTTTTATATTCAGCACTTTCGGAGATATAGAGGTGCAATTTTTTTCGGTTTTTCCAAGATGGCGGCCGAACCACGTGACCGATGACGTCATCATCTTTTTTTTTTTTCCTCCACCACTTTATGCCGACATGGCGCTCAAGAAATTGCATCTTGATCGGATGAAGTTTTGCACTTGTCGAATTATAGAATTATGACGTCATAACGGAGGCCTTGGGCCGAGAGAGTTAAAAATTGGGCACAGTCTATTCCAGGGCAAAACCAATATGTGTGTAAAGTTTGGCGATTCTACATGCAACGGTGTGGACGTAGCACTGCGAACAAACAGACAAACAGACAAACGAACCGATCAACCTACTTGCCGGAATCTTTTCCGGTAAGTAACAAACAAACAGACAAACAGACTCAAATGCAATACCGTCTCCTCAGGCGAGGGTAGTTATTGCTTCAAGCTTCTACCAACATTCCACTGGTTACAACAGTACTTGATTACTCCTGCAGTGTAGCCACATACTGAGACTCTACAAATTAGCAGCCCAATTACAATAGCCCAATTATAATAGCAGCCCAATTATAATAGCAGCCCAATAATATAATATATAATATATAATATATAATATATAATATATAATATATAATATATAATATTATATTATATGATATATAATATATAATATATAATAATATATAATATATAATATATAATATAATATATATAATATATAATTATATATAATATAATATATAATAATAATATATAATTATAATATATAATAATATAATATATAATATAATAGCAATATAATAGCAACCCAATAGCAGCCCAATTATAATATCAGTACATGATCATCAACTTCTTACAAACTGCAGACATCTCTAATAACAGCATTCTATAATTATCTCCATTTGTGATTGGTTACTCTAAGTTGATAAAAAAAAGAAAAGTAGGAAAGACAACTGAAGCTGCAAGAAGTCCCTGAAATTATATTGGAGCTTCTTATACTTTCTAGAAATGAAATATAGGAGCTTCTAATATTTTAAGCTAGGCCTAAATCTTTCGACTATCTATTGCAAACGGCACTAACTCCCATTCAGTTTCCTCGAACTTAGCTGTTTCCCAACGTGACATCTCCCAAAGGGAAATGTCAGGTGCTGGTATAGCTAGCAAGACAGAACGCTAGCTGTCGGTTGGCAATCGATGAGACGACTTTCCATATTGGATCCGTTCTCATGAGACAGGGTGAGGGATTTGGTGGTCACTCGTGTGTATAATGTCTTTCCTGTGCAAAGATAGACCGCCTGGCATATGCTGTCCAATTAAAATCCAGAACTCAGCAGCTGGCTCGTGGGGTCCACTCTGCAGAGAATAGTTTTGAGCTTAATGTGTAAAACTCAAGTTATAGACAAACAACAGACAAACAACATAGTTATAGTCAAGTTATAGACAAACAACACTGCTCGTGCTCAGGAACATCTTACACAGGACGTCCAGGGTTGTTATCATCCTGACCATAACGAAGTGGGATGAGAACTATAAAATAGATAGAGCCATTGATTTCATTTATTTCTCTTAAATACACTCCCTGTTTTGTGTTTATTTTTTACTACTTATTTGTTACCCTGCTCACGCGAAGTGAGAAGAGGGGTTAAGCAATTGGTTCACTTTGTCTGTCTGTCGACAAATGTCAGTGTATGATCGAGAAACCACTTCTTTTCAATTGAATGTTATATTTTGACCACCGATTGGAACATGAATCGGAAAACGAACCTGCAGTTTAGCATTACTTTGGCTCTCAATTTGGCAAATTGTAAGGAATCCCGTCCCGATTGCACAGGACGGAGAGGAGTGAGATCATTTTTTTAGTCTGTCTGCCAGTCAAACAAAATTGAAAATCATTCCAAAGTGGAAACTTGATGTTTTTAAGGAAAGCATAAAGGACACAAACAACAGGCACGAATAACTAATATAACTTTTAAATAAGGTGGTGTAAAAGATGCTGCATCAATGGCAGTAAACTTCCAAAAAAAGTTTTTCTTAAAATTTCAAATTTTCTAATTTTAAAGATTTTAAAGGCACATGCTGTAGGTATCTTACTATAATTCACCAAATGTTTGTCCGTCTGTCTGTCCGTTCGAAGGTACCACAAAAACGGCTGAACCGATCGCAACAATATTTTGGGTGGGTATTCCTAGGACCCCCTGGAGTAAAATAGGCTAGATTGTTTTTCCAATTTTTCCAATTTTTTCAATTTTCCAAAGACGATGGAATAATATTTACCGATATGAACAGTGATGTGACTTTTGTTGAAATTCTACTTACCAGGAGAGAATAGATCGACTCCTGACGAACTCTTCCTAAATAAACGTGCGGTTCCGAAGTAACATGGCAGCATGTGCAAAGCGACTGAGAAACAGGTGTAGCGGCCGCTTCCGTGTTACAGATTCGGTGCGCACTCTTCACACATAAACGTGCGACTGAGAAAGACATGTAGCAGCCGCTTCCGTTTTGCAGAATTCAATCTTTTTACAAAACGGGCGCCATGTACTGTTTAGATTTTGATGATTTGCATGTGATATGATTCAACGGATGTTTATATGAATCGTTTAAAATAAAAAAAGCCTTCAATTTCTGATATTTTGCCTTTTCATTTGGGCTTCCTAATTGAAGCCCCGCCCGTAGGGCGGGTACCGTTGCTAGTCTTTAAAATTGTAGCCTGGTGTTGGCTTAGCGGTTAGGGTGCTGGCTTGGGATCCTAGGATCCTGGGTTCTGAATCCTGGTAGATTGCTGAGTTAACGCCAGGGGCGTAGACTCAACCTGTCATCCTTCCAAGGTTGGCAAATTTGACGTACCAGCTCACTGGTAATTTCCTGTGTGTTGCAAGAGGCGACTTACAGGGTTGGTGGCAGGAAGGGCATCCGGCCATAAAACATTGCTTCAAAAAGGGGACCAAGGCCAACCCGAAAAAGGCCAACAAAGGCCAACCCCTGCTCTGTGGGGGAAAATGGCCTCTAAAGGTGGTTTCTTTAAAATTTATTTTACTTCAATCGAATTATTATATATATGAACACTAGAACACAAATTGCCTGTTTGGCCTTTCAAAAACCTTCCGTTTAAGCAGTACTTGGACAAAATATTACCACATTTTACTTCATCCAATCAAATAAATTTTGCTATTTAAAGTACATTTCTGCAGTGGAAAATACATCAAATCACATAAGGAGTTACTAATTGCCATCATCCCCAATGTTCCTCCTTGGCCTCCACCCCCAACCTTGTCCCGCAAACATCCTCTTCATGCTCGTTATTCCCACCAGAAAATTCACAAACCAGCTACAAGCCAGGCTTTGACGTTAGCCCGTCCCTTCTGCCACCCGTTATCAATACAGCTCAGCAAAGCTGCCAGACTGGCGGGAAGAAACAGCCTCTATCAGGCCTGGATGCTTGTATACAGAGCTGCCCAAATTGACAGAACACAGATCTTGCTAGAATCTTCCTGATGAACCAGGTTCTTTCAGTGACGCCAACACGAGTTGCTTTTGCAAATGGCATAACGCGGAACTTATTGGGAGGTACTTGAAATATGACAACTTTTGTCACTTCCATGCCATTTGGATCACACACTTCAAACATTCAAATTAACTTTATAAAAATCATGTAGCTCATATGGACACACCAGAAGACACACAGAATTATTGTTTTACAGAAGTGACATAATGGTGTAGCTAAACAAAATATGGATTACTCCTTATCTGAATAACAGTAATATACAGTGCCTCCAGAAAGTATTCACACCCCTTGACATTTTCACATTTTGTTGTATTACAACTTGAATTTAAAATGGATTAAATTGAGATTTGTTTTGTCACCGATCGCTACAAAATACCCCATAATGACATGGTGAAAACATATTTTTATAATGTTTTACAAATGTATTGAAAATGAAATACAGAAATATGTAATATACAGTATCCAACACCCTGAGTCAATACTTTGTAGAAGCACCTTTGGCAGCATTTACAACTTCGAGTCTTCTTGGGCATGTCTGTATCAGCTTTGCACATCTGGATTGGGGGAGTTTCTCCCATTCTCCCTTGCAGATTTGCTCAAGCTCTGTCAAGTTGGTTGGGGAGCATCAATGAACAGCAATCTTCAAGTCTTTTCACAGATTCTCAATGGGATTCAAGTCTGAGCATTGGCTGGGCCACTCAGGACTTTCACATTGTTGTTCTGAAGCCATTCAAGTGTTGCTTTGGCTGTATGCTTGGGGATCATTGTTCTGTTGGAACGTAAATCTTCGCCACAGTCTAAGATCTTTTGCACTCTAAAGCAGGTTCTCCTCAAAGATTTGCCTGCATTTGGCTCCATTCATTGTTCCCTCTATCCGTACAAGTCTCCCAGTCCCTGCCGCTGAAAAGCATCCCCATAGCTTGATGCTGCCACGACTATATTTGACGGTATATGGATACTGCTGGATGGGTGGATGAGCTGTGCTCGGTTTCCACCAGACGTAGCGCTTTGCATTCAGGCCAAAGAGTTCCATTTTCATCTTATCAGACCACAGAATATTTTGCCTCGTGCACTCAGAATCTTTCACGTACCTTTTTGCAAACTCCAAGCGTGCTGTCATGGGCCTTTATCTCAAGAGTGGCTTCCGTCTGGCCACTCTCCCATAAAGTCTAGATTTGTGAAGTGCTGCAGAGACTGTTGTCCTACTTGCAGGTTCTCCCATCTTAGCCAAGGAACTCTGTAGTTCTGTCAGAGTGGTCATTGCGTTCTTGGTCACCTCCTTGACCAAGGTCCATCCTGCCCGGTTGCTCAGTATGGTCAAATGGCCAGCTCGAGGAAGAGTCTAGGTAGTTCCATATTCTCTCCATTTCCTAATGATGGAGCTCACTGTGCTCTTGGGAGTTTTTTTCAACACTAGTTTTATATCCTTCCCCAGATCCATCTATGCCTCCTCACAATTATATCTTGGAGGTCTACGGACAGTTCCTTGGACTTCATAGTAGAGTCTCTGCTCTGACATGCACTGTCAACTGTGGGACCTTATACAGAAAGGTGTGTTTCTTTCTAAGTCATATCCAATCAATTGAATCGGCCACAGGTAGACTCCAATCGAGTTGTAGAGACATATCAAGGATGATCAAAAGAAATTGGATGCATCTGAGCTCAATTTGGAGTGTCATAGCAAAGAGGTTGAATACTTATTGGCACAAGACATTTCAACTTAAAATTTTTAATTTGTAAAAAATAATTCTAAAAAGAAATTTCCACTTTCAAATTATGGGGTATTATGTGTAGACCAGTGCCAAAAACTTTAACTGTAACTCATTTTAAATTCAGGCTGTAACACAACAAAATGTGAAAAAGTCAAGGGGTGTGAATACTTTCTGAAGGCACTGTACATGTCTTTCTCAAAGCTTTTAAGCACCCTTTGTAGAAAAGCTTTTTACAAAACTTCAAGTAATGGTGCAGTATGTGATGTGAAACAAACATGTTAAGTTGATAAATCTATGTGTTGCAATTATCAGACTGACCTAAATACAAGGACATTGGTAACATTCAACACTTGCCGAGCTTGAAAAGAAATGGGCCTTCAATATCCTGTGTACATTTGAACTTGACGATGAGGTACAAAGGCTTTAGTGACCTTGTTGTGAAGAAGCAAGAGTGTATTTGTGTGTGTTCTGTCTCATACTAACACTCAAGGCTACTTGTTATCTATCCTCCATTACATTGAAATGGATAAAGTAAGCTACGTTTTGCCTTTTAGCTCTTGTTTTTTTTTGGTATTAATAGCATATCTCAGATATGATGCAATCAATGTGGAGCATGCAGATACGTCATTATTATATATTTTTGAAGAGTAGAGCAAATGTAATGCAAACATATCGAATGCGCACCATCACAAGGCCGACAAGCACCATGCGCAACTAGCACCATCAAAAGACACTACAGACGGCGGTGCAGGTTCCGCAGCACCGCGACATCATCCAAAGAGCTTTATGATCCTCTATGTAATTATGTTTGTCCAGTGAAAGTAAAACTGGGAGTGTTGAATTATCCTCGTGAGGTATTTCTTCCAATTGGTCAACTAAATGCCTTTGATGTCATTAATGTGCAATGATCTCTTTCAAGTCTTGGACCTGCCAAGACCTTGGTCTAAAATTCAACTCTGCATTGAAATAACCAAACATGAGTGCTTGTAGAAGGTGTTATCGCATCGTGTGTGGAGTAGAAAGCTTTGCTTGAGACCATCTTGACATTAAAGAGAGAAGAGTGTAAGGCCTACTTAATGAATTGCGCGTACGCGTACAAAATAATCTTACACCTGTCTTGTAACCACCAGTTTCATAAAGCATATCAAGCCAATCTTATTCACTCTTGCTCTTGCTCTGCCTCTTGCTCTTGCTCTGCTCTTGCACTTGCTCTGCCTCTTGCTCTTGCTCTGCCTCTTGCTCTTGCTCTGCCTCTTGCTCTTGTTCTGCCTCTTGCTCTTGCTCTGCCTCTTGCTCTTGCTCTGCCTCTTGCTCTTGCTCTGCCTCTTGCTCTGCCTCTTGCTCTTGCTTTGCCTCTTGCTCTGCCTCTTGCTCTTGTTCTGCCAATTGCTCTGTCTCTTGCTCTGCCTCTTGCTCTTGCTCTGCCTCTTGCTCTGCCTCTTGCTCTTGCTCTGCCTCTTGCTCTGCCTCTTGCTCTTGCTCTGCCTCTTGCTCTTGCTCTGCCTCTTGCTCTGCCTCTTGCTCTTGCTTTGCCTCTTGCTCTGCCTCTTGTTCTGCCTCTTGCTCTTGCTCTGCCTCTTGCTCTTGCTCTGCCTCTTGCTCTGCCTCTTCCTCTGCCTCTTGCTCTTGCTTTGCCTCTTGCTCTGCCTCTTGCTCTTGCTCTGCCAATTGCTCTGCCTCTTGCTCTGTCTCTTGCTCTTGCTCTGCCTCTTGCTCTTGCTTTGCCTCTTGCTCTGCCTCTTGCTCTGCTTCTTGCTCTGCCTCTTGCTTTGCCTCTTGCTCTGCCTCTTGCTGTTGCTCTGCCTTTTGCTCTTGCTCTGCCTCTTGCTCGGCCTCTCGCTCAGCCTCTTGCTCTGCCTGTTGATCTGCCTCTCGCTCAGCCTCTTGCTCTGCCTGTTGATCTGCCTCTTGCTCCGCCTCTCGCTCAGCCTCTTGCTCTGCCTGTTGATCTGCCTCTTGCTCCGCCTCTCGCTCAGCCTCTTCCTCTGCCTGTTGATCTGCCTTTTGCTCTTGCTCTGCAAATAATACAAATAATAACGGACTAATATCGGCTATTCACAGCCAATGCAACACTGACTTGCTCAGGCGTTATTTAAATTTCAGGCCCTGCAGAATTATGTACGAACACTGACCTTCTGAAGTTCACTCTGACTCTGGAAGAGAGATGGCGACAAATAATGGAACGGGTACTGGCGGAGGTGACGTAAGGCAATTATCAACACGCCTGGTGCCATCATTAAGGGATGTTTATAAAGATAGTTTGTGGTTCGCCAAACACGGCCAGAGCTGCAGAAAAAGCAGGCCTCGGTCCTCTGGACACTGGGTCAGGAATGCATGGCAAGGCTATCGCTCTGGCGGGGGGTTTTGTTGACAATATGTCCTTTGCTTGTAATCTTCAGTTTGTGTTTTGATCTGGTTAATATTACTACCAGAGGGCACCGAGTTATCTTCCGAGTGGTTTCGGGGCAGACAATGGCATGGAGGAGACAATATTGCATGTGGCGTTGCATTGGAAGAATTCTGCCACTCACAGGAATCTTTGATCAGAGCATCATTCAGGAGTTACTCCTACATCTTCCTTGATGGATGGTGGGAACTGGGAGGGATTGAGCGTTGAGGGAGGAGAACATGCAAGAACAGCAAAAGGAGGGTTGGAAATGCTAAAGAAGACGAAGAACAACAAGGAATAATAAATAAACTAGACGCAGGAGGAGGCCATTCAGCCCATCATGCCCGTGACACACCAACACCAGACCAAATATATATATATATATATATATATATATATCCGTCAAAACGAGGTAATTTCATTGGGGGAAGAGGGGACGAGTAGGTATCAGAACAATGTGGCATGCTTAGGGATATCCAAAGGGTGATAAAAAAAAGAAGGGGGAAATATATCTATTTTAATTGTGAATTTTTAAAATTTCTTTTAATTCTTCGCCCTTTTTCAAGGGAGGGGGTGGGGGGGGGGGGCGATGGGTGACTGCAGGTTTTGGGTGAGAAATATACAACACCAACCACACACTATTTCTTTCTATTTCTTGATCTTCAATGCTTCCAGGTACCTATATCTAGTTCCAAATTAAACACACCTCCTGTTTCTGCTGCCCCGACCTTTCCGGGGTGACCATTTCATTGATTAACGACTCTCTGAGTGAAAGACCTTCCCCAGCTTTACTATCATCTTAACTCTCCTCTTCTTTACTCTCAGGCTATTGCCCCTGGTCTTATCACTGTCTACTGTGCTGAATAACTCTTTTGCACTTATTTTGTCAATACCCTTCATTATCTTAAACATCTCCATCATATCCACTCGTAACCTCCTCCTTTACAATGTATGAAGTCCTGTTTTCCTCAGCCGCTTCTCATAGCTGAGTCTAGCTAGGCCCGGAATCAATCTAGTAGCCCCGCACTGAACCCTCTCTATGACATGTATTTCCTGCCTGAGCTGTGGTGACCAAAACTGCACATGATATTCTAAATGTGGTGTCACTGAATTCCGATACAATATTAAAACCACCTCTTGATTTACTCGTGGGCCTGTTGGTCCATCTTACTATAATTCACCAAATGTCCGTCTGTCCGTTCGAAGGTACCGCAAAAACGGCTCAACCGATCGCAACGATGTTTTGGGTGGGTTATCCTACGACCCCCTGGAGTAAAATAGGTTATATTGTTTTTCCAAGTTTTCCAATTTTTCCAAACACGATGGAATAATATTTACCAATATGAACAGTGATGTGGCTTTTATTGAAATTCGACAAATACTGTTTTGATTTTGATGAGAATTACGAACGTGCCGCGAATGCGGAAGTGGACAGATTACGCAATGCGCGGGTTTGATAATATCCCAATTTTACAGTCATTCAATCGTAATGTTAAATCGTCAAACGTTAATCGTGTTAATCGTTTTGTTAAAGTATCAATTGATGATTGGAATTGAGTGAATACAATTACGATGTTGAATTCGTAATTGTGTTCACCCAACCGTACGGAACTTCACATCAGGATTTAAATATTTGTTTAAGTCACGAATGTTGTTGAAAGTTTATTTTTTATATTAATGTTATTTCATTTGTGATTGGAGTTATGCTGTTTGGAATGAAAATAGAGATATCGAGTTCAAGTGAATGACGAAATGCCGTGATGGTTTCTACTTTCTAAATGTGAATTTGCGGATCGCCATATACAGATTCGCCATTGACTGGGTATGGAACAAACGTACCCATTTGTTTGCGAACGGGTACATTTTTCGTGGAAGTCCTTCACGAACTTGCTGTCCATGTCTGCCGTGTTACTGAAGGTGCTACAGTAATGTGGAATTTATTGGTTTCATGTTTTAGCATTCGCCATTTCTGCATTGTCTGTTTGCTTCGGGCCTCCTCCCCATGCGTAGCACGGGTACCTCATTAGTTGTACCACATTTTCATTGGTCTTCACTGCCTTGTAGCATAGAGGCTTGCTGGATTCTGGGGTATTTTGGGTCCTCAGAGATGTTTGGTGCTCGGAGACTTTTGGACCTTCTGGGTCTTTTGGGACGTCGGGGACCATTGGGATATGCACCAGTTGGCATATCCCAATTTGTGCACATCCCAATGGTCTTTGGTCTGTCTTCTGTCCTTCAAGACTTTAAATCAATCTGTGGATGCAATATTTGTGTATCTACCTGGTAAATTATCCCCAATGAGAGGAGGACCTGTCTTTCCCTTCCCCAATGCATGACATACTAACCCAAAAATAAGGGGAAGAGACTAAGAGAATGGTCTACTATGAAATAACTATTCTAAGGCAGCTGTACGGTGGTTGCAATTACTTTTTAGTGGTTTCCCAAAACTGCAACAGTATTAACTAATTTGTAAGAAGAAGAAGAAAAATAAGTTGTTTAATGAAGGTGAAAGGAATAGGTATTAAAGGAACAAAATCTTGAAAGGGAAATGAAAGATAAAAGAAAATGAATTATCATCACCATTATCATCATAATCCAATAACAGCATTAACAATTAACTCTTGCACAACTGTAGGTTTTGCCATGATTATTGCAGATCTCTAAAATTAAAGAATGTCACGATTCGAAATAAAAAACGCCTTAAACTAAAGAGTTCATAGAACACGATACTCCATGTAGTGTTCAAAGGCATATTTCAATTTTAACAGAATAATTATATTAAAGATCGTTAAAAAAGATTCTGGAAGATTAGCGCTACTGAAACAATCATCACCTGATTTGACATGTCCAAGTACTGCTAACTGGAGGGTCTTGGAAGTGATAAGAAGGTGATTTGTGTTCAAAAGTTTTCAAGTATATAATTCGATTTTAATAAAATAAAGATTAAAAAAGTCGTATAAATAAATTAATTCCGTGTTTTACCACCATTTTACCCAGTGTCTATTACATCACCTCATCTAACACGTTACATTAGATATTCGTGCCTGTTGTTTGTGTCCCTTATAACGTCCTTAAAAACAGTACGTTTCCTGTTTGGAATGATTTTCAATTTTATTTGACTGCCAGACAGGCAGACAGAGTTAAAATATTATCTCGCTCCTCTCTGCGTACACCTGGTCGGGACAAATTCAGAGTCAAAGTACTGTAAATCGGCAAACCAAGTGTTCAAAATATAACATTCAATAAGTTGTTCCTCGATCATAAACTCGCGTTTACCGACAGACAGACTGATGGACGGACGGACATTAACCAATTGCTTAACCCTGCTTTTTGCTTAGCGTGCGTAGGGTAATTACTCCTCCAGATAAAGCTACAGGAGATCAGCTGCAGGTAAGGGTATATCTGTATTTGGTAAACAATGTTTTCACAGAAAAACTGATGAGTTGGCACTCAAATACTCTAGGTACAACTTCAACGGCCTCCAATTACTTACACTTTCTTGTAGGATCGGCCTGGAAAATATTTTGGTCGAAGTCTTTCACGAACCGGCTGGCCATGCCTGAAGTTCGACTGAAAGGTAATTTGAACATGAATTTGTAACTTGGTCAGTGCGCCGGCGATAACTCGTCCACTATTTGTGCATCATTAACATCCATCAACTTATGCTAGCAGATGGGACACTTTGTGGTGCAACGCTCTGCCAGCAAAGCACAGCTCCAACAGGTTGTAGTCGGGAAAGGAATCAAACCTACATGAGACAGCTCAGACGTAAGTGCAAGCAGACCTTGTTTGCCAGTATCCTGGGCATTTTTGAATTCTTGCCTGAACCTAAGGACCCGAGCTCTGCATTCTAGGAATAGCCAATCTTCAGTGAATGTTCAACCAGCAGATTGAATTCCTCATGGCCCCTGGATTTAATGACGTTATGAGACGTGTTTACCCCGAAGAATCATGGTGTACAGCAAGGGTCGGTTAATTTGAATATGGCTGACTTTGGACTTGTTTTAAAGGAGAGGGATATCAATGCCCTATTTTACCTTGATCAGTGATCCTGACAACCAGCCAGACGATCTGCAAATATCGTTGTGTTTTGGGGAATTCTCCGCTGGTAAATGGGAGCTTCATAGAAAAGTAAATGCCAATTTTCCCCACATTTATTGTGAAGTACATACTTTTTAAGTGGATGAGCAAAGAAGAAATGTGTGTGGCTTCATTCTGAACGAAAAATAGAGAGAAATATGTGCAATTTGATTGACTAATTTTCTCATCAACTCATGGATGATGATGATGATGATGATGATGATGATGATGCTGTTGTTACCTCTGCCACCAAAGGTGGATGGAGGTTATGTTTTCACCCATGTCTGTCCATTTGTCTGTCGATTTGTCTATTTGTTACTCCCGCCAGGGAGTAATGCATTCACTCGTGTCCCTGTGTGTGTGTGTGTGTGTGTGTGTTCGTGTGTTTGTGAACAAGATATCTGGAAAAGTTCTGAACGGATTTGGATGAAAGTTGGTGGGATGATTGCCCTTGGGATAAGGAAGAATTGATTAGTTTTTGGTGAAGCTCAGGATATTATTCCCGATCCAGGAATTTTTTGAAGGATTTTTTTTTACCATTGGAAGATAGGGCTCATTTTTTTTAACATTATCTTCTATATATTCTATATTTAACATTGTGATATGAAAATAGTTTTCATATTTGTTGTAAATGTAGTTTAAACTCGTGGTTATGCGTTAGAGCGGTGTATTTTTTTAGCAGCGTCGTCTTCAATGTTCATTTTTTTTTTCTAATAAAGACATATTCTGTCATTTTACAACCAGCAAAGTGTGTATTAGGTTTCCCTGTTTCATAAAATGTATCGTTTGATACGTATAATGCTTTAAAAGTTTTTTTTTTTTTTTTACCTCAGAAGAGATATCAACATTTAGCTCAGCAAATGTCATTCACGGTGTCAGTATTTGATGAACTTATAAAGACTTAGTTCCAGATTTGTGAATGGCTGAGGTATATTAACAAACGAATAAAACAGATTTGGCAAAATTCCAACTTTTTTTTTAAAAGATCGCATATTCACCCATGGTTGTGAGAGGCTGAAGAAGAAGAAACC
This sequence comes from Myxine glutinosa, assembly GCF_964187855.1. Lineage (NCBI taxonomy): Eukaryota > Metazoa > Chordata > Myxini > Myxiniformes > Myxinidae > Myxine > Myxine glutinosa. The sequence goes on from NC_136263.1 coordinate 33,514,146, forward strand.
TCGCATGGGCTTCCCAGACCAAATAAATAATTCTGGTTCTGGCTCTGCGATTTTCAGGTTTATTACTCCCACCAGGGAGTAACGCATTCGATCGTGTCCGTCCGTGTGTGTGTGTGTTTGTATGTTCGTGTGTTCGTGTGTTTGTGAACAAGATATCTGGAAAAGTTCTGAACGGATTTGGATGAAAGTTGGTGGGATGATTGCCCTTGGGATAAGTAAGAATTGATTAGTTTTTGGTGAAGCTCAGGATATTATTCCGGATCCAGGAATTTTTTTTGGGAAAGATTTTTTCTGTTTTACTGCATTAAAGCTTTTATTCTTATTCTTAAACTAGCAGAAGTACCCAGCGTTGCCAGGCGGGGGAGGAGGGGAAGAGAGGGGGAGAGGGGAGGGAAGGGGGGGGGTGAGGTATGGGGGTGAGGGGGGAGGGGGGAGGGAGCAGAAGGGGGGGGGAGGTGGGAGGGAGGAGGAGATGGGAGGGGTGGGGGGATGGAAGATGGGAGGAGAGGGGGGAGGGGGGAAGGGGGGGAAGGGGAGGGGAGGGGGGAGGCAGGAGAGGAAGGGGGTTCATATACAGACTTGGCATTTAATATGGATTATTTTTTTTGTGGGGGTGAACTTACTTTTCAAGATGACTTAGAACCAAAAGTTCATTGGAATTATGTTGAAATTATTCTAGATATTGTTAATGTGACCTTGAAAAGAAACAAAAACCACATTTGACATTTCGAAGCAAATAAATTGATCCTTGAAAGTGATGTAAACTGATATCGAACTCAATTCACAGACAGTATTGTGTTAAAGTTCTGTACGTTTTCCAGAAGTATCTCTTTATTTTGCACATTCGCCAAAAATTTTTTCAACAAAAACAAAAGCTAAATTATGACTGGGATTACGGACAGTAAAATTACAGTTCAGTACTTCGTGTAACCCAAACGAGCATTCAGGAGAGCACGTACACGTCGAGGCATGCTGTTCACGAGATTTGCCAAGGTGTGGACAGGAATCCCTTGCCATGCAGTGACAATAGTCTGCTGCAATTCACGCACAGAGGTAGGCTGCTGGTCCAAGTTGTCGATTTGACGCGTTAATTCTGCCCACAAGTTCTCCATCGGATTCATATCCGGGGACATGGCAGGCCACTCCATATGCTCTACACCACGGTCAGCAAGAAAGTGTTGGATCATGCGAGCACGATGAGGCCGTGCATTGTCACTTGGAAGACAAAGTTTCCTCGAAAGGCTGCACGAGCAAATGGAAGCAATGTTTCTTCCAGAATGACCCTGTACTTGAACTGGTTCAGGTTTCCATTCAGAACAACCAGGTCAGTTTTGCCCCCTGCATGAAAAGCAGCCCAAACGGTCACCCCACCACCTCCAGCTTGGACTCTTGGCACTATACAATCTTCGTTGTGGGCTTCATGCACTTGTCTGTGCACTCGGACGCGGCCAGCTTGACGATAGACCAGAATTCTAGACTCGTCACTGAAGGTAACGTGATTCCAGTGTCCTGGCTGCCATTGACGGTGCTCTCTGGCCCACTGCAATCGGCGCTGGCTGTGTTGTCTGGTCAGGCATGGCTTTCTCAGGGGACGCCTGGCACGATAGCCTGCTTGAACCAGTCATTGGTTGACTAGCCTTCTGGATACAGGCACATTTGTCAGTTGCTGCCACTCAGCCCTAAACCGATGAGCTGACTTGGTACGGCCATTGCAGACTAACCGGTGCAGCTGGCGATCATCTCTCCTTGTGGTTCTGCGTGGACGTCCTGGCCTCGGTATTGGAGTAGGGACACCCCTCTGAGCATTTCGGTTCAGGATCTTTGACACCTGACCTTGAGTGATGCCATACTGCCGAGCAATAGCACGCTGTTTCATGCCAGAATTTCGTAAAGCCACCACTCCATGACAAACAGCATTGTCAAGTTGACGGACCATCTCCAGAGGAAGCGGCAATAACTTTTGTAGACGTGCAGCAGTTGTTTTCCACTAATACAGAACGCAACAACCCTTATATACCCGATTGTGAAGCCAATCGTCAAATGTACCTGTCCTTACATTTTGTGACGCCACCTGTGATATAATCCTGTTATTGACTTCTTGCTGCGAAAGACAATCAGTGACATGGTTCTTTCAACAAAGACATCACCGAAGGGTAAAAGAAACTCACCAGATTGATATACTGAGTTCAGAAAGTAAACCCAAGTCAAGAAAAAAAAATATTCCATATTAAATGCCAAGTCTGTATATGCTGGTGGGTGAATGGGGTGAATGTGGCGTTCATCACGTTTCTGAGGTAAGTGTGATGCTGATCAGGAAGAAGAAGAAGCCGTTCCACCAACTTTGTACACTTCCGGAATTGTTTGATTTATTTGTATTCAAATGTCTGGTTATTGTTTTTTAAATTAATTTACGCGAATGTGTACTTGTATATAACATTCATTAATTAAAGAAGGCTTAGGCACTATCGAGCGATAAAAAAAAAAAAAAACTCCCAAAAAACGATCTGATGAAGATCCTGAGCGAGCCGTAAAAGGTAACCGATAACATGCAAATTGATGGCGCAGGCAATGATGTGGGGTATATATGGGGCTGGGGTCTAGTGCCTTCTTCCTTGCAAATTTGAAAATTGTCACGTGATCGCTCTGAGCTGTGGCAGAGGCTGTAATGTTCAGAACCCAATCGGAAATGTGCTAAGTTATGGCTAAAAATATGGATCTGAAGATGAAAAAAAGAAAGACTCGGCCTCGGACAAACCTTGGCCAGACCCCCCCTCACCCCCCCCCCCCCCCCCACACACACACACAGGAGCCTCGACCCCCGTACATTCGCAGAGAGTGTAAATGGGCAGAGTATCAGGCAACTTGAACTTGGCAGCCTGGCCTGGCTCGTACGTCCAAACTTCATTCTTCAGACGCTGGTGACCAGGCTGCCGCTGATAATCCCCACATAATCCCAATGCAGCCTGCGTGGGAGTATAGCCACTGATCTATAGTGTAGCAGGCAGCGTGGAGTCTGGCGGCGAGGATGGAACATCACGTGATCACTCTGAGCGAATCAGCGAGCTGCTCTGGCACAGACTGAGATCAGTGTATAATGTTCCTCGATGAAATGCGCTAAGTTAAATATGACTAAAAAATATGGATCTCGTCATCGTAGCTCATTTTTAGGTAGGCCATGTCCTTCCCAGACCCAATGGCCTCCCTTCCTGCTCTCTCTCCACTTATCACTGCAACAATAAACTCCTCCCTGTCTACAGGCATCGTCCCACCATCCCTCAAAATTGCTGCTGTTACCCCCATTCTGAAAAAAACCTGGACTCAACCCTGACACCCTAAACAACTTCAGACCCATCTCCAACCTACCCTTTCTGTCAAAAGTTTTGGAACGCGCTGTAGCCACTCAACTCAAACATCACCTCTCTGCCAATAACCTGTATGAAACATTCCAATCCGGATCCCGCTCCAACCACAGTACTGAAACTGCTCTCCTCAAAATCACCAACGACCTTCTCCTCTCCTCTGACGCTGGCAACCTCAACATTCTCATCCTCCTCGACCTCAGCGCCGCCTTTGACACCATCGATCACACCATCCTCCTCACCCGACTTGAAACCACCTTTAACATTACCGGCACTGCCCTCTCTTGGATCAAATCATACCTCTCTGACAGATGCCAGTTCATCTCCATCAATAACTGCAAATCCCCCACTGCTCCCCTCCCCCAAGGTGTCCCCCAAGGTTCAGTTCTTGGGCCCCCTCCTCTTCATCCTGTACCTGTCCCCCCTTGGTTACTTAATCCGCCGTCATGGTCTCCAATTCCACTGCTTCGCCGATGACATCCAGCTTTTCATCTCCACCAACTCCATCTCCACCGCCACCCACTCTATCCTGACAAACTGCATCACTGAAATAAAATCCTGGCTTCAAATCAACTTCCTCAAATTTAACTATGATAAATCTGAAATAACCATCATTGGCCCAAAAACGCTCACCAAATCCACCCATAACTTTGCCCTCAACATCGACGGTTTCCCAGTATCCACCTCCCCTCACATCCGGAATCTTGGCATCATCTTTGACCAAACCCTCTCCTTCGACAAATACACTAAACAGATCACAAAGACAGCCTCCTTTCACCTGAAAAACATCGCCCGTCTCCGTCCATCCCTCTCCTCCACGGCTGCAGAAACCCTCATCCACGCCTTCATCACCTCCCGTCTGGACTACTGCAACAGCCTCCTCTTTGGTTCACCCTCAACAATCACCAATAAACTCCAATACATTCAGAACTCCGCTGCCCGTCTACTCACCCATTCCCGGACCCGTGACCACATCACCCCTATCCTTTACAAGCTTCACTGGCTCCCCATCCCCCAGATAATCCAGGACAAAATCTTCCTCTTGACCTACAAAGCCCTCCATAACCTGGCCCCATCCTACCTGGCTGACCTCCTCTCCAGACACACTCCCACCCGCAACCTCCGCTCTGCTGGTACCAACCTCCTGACCCCCCCCCCCATGCGGACCAAATTCAGATCCTGGGGGGACAGGGCCTTCATCGCTGCTCCCACCCTCTGGAACTCACTACCTCACACCATCAGAGACTCCTCCTCACTCACCACATTCAAAACATCACTCAAGACCCACCTGTTCAACACTACATTCAACATTTAACCCACAGCATTTAACCCTTGACTATCTCTTCTCCTTCTCCTTCCCTTTGCTTTGATTATTTACCTATTGTTTTTGTCTTTTTGCACTTGTTTTTTTGTACTCTGTCAAAGCGCCTTTGGGCTTCTTGAAAAGCGCTATATAAAATAAATGTATTATTATTATTATTATAATGGCAATGTCTATGCCAAAAATCAAGTACGTGAGCCTCTCCGTTTAGGAGTCTATAGGTAACACACACACACACACACACACACACACACACACACACACACAAACACACAAGCTGTGTTATATTTATATACAGACTTGGCATTTAAAATGGAATTTTTTTTTTTCTTGCCTTGGGTTTACTTTCTTCACTCAGTATATCAATCTGGTGAGTTTCTTTTACACTTTGGTGATTTATTTGTTAAAAGAACCACGTCACTGATTGTCTGTCGTAGCAAGAAGTCAACAACAGGATTATATCACAGGTGGCGTGGCAAAATGTACGGACAGGTGCATTTGATGATTGGCTTCACAGTCGGGTATACAAGGGTTGTTGCGTTCTGTATTAGTGGAAAACAACTCCTGCACGTCTCCAAAAGTTATTGCCGCTTCCTCTGGAGATGGTCCGTCAACTCGACAATGCTGTTTGTCATGGAGTGGTGGCTTTACGAAATTACGGCATGAAACAGCGAGCTATTGCTCGGCAGTATGACATCACTCAAGGTCAGGTGTCAAAGATCCTGAAACGAAATGCTCAGAGGGGTGTCCCTACTCCAATACCGAGGCCAGGACGTCCTCGCAGAACCACAAGGAGGGATGATCGCCAGCTGCACCGGTTAGTCCGCAATGGCCGTATCAAGTCAGCTAATCGGCTTAGGGCTGTGTGGCAGCAACTGACAAATGTGCCTGTATCCAGAAGGCTAGTCAACCAACGACTGGTTCAAGCAGGCTATCGTGCCAGGCGTCCCCTGAGAAAGCCACGCCTGACCAGACAACACCGCCAGCGCCGATTGCAGTGGGCCAGAGAGCACCGTCAATGGCAGCCAGGACACTGGAATCACGTGATCTTCAGTGACGAGTCTAGATTTCTGGTCTATCGTCAAGATGGCCGCGTCCGAGTGCGCAGACAAGTGCATGAAGCCCACAACAAAGATTGTATAGTGCCAAGAGTCCAAGCTGAAGGTGGTGGGGTGACCGTTTGGGCTGGTTTTCATGCAGGGGGCAAAACTGACCTGGTTGTTCTGAATGGGAACCTGAACCAGTTCAAGCACAGGGCCCTTCTGGAAGAAACATTGCTTCCATTTGCTCGTGCAGCCTTTCGAGGAAACTTTGTCTTCCAAGTGACAATGCACAGCCTCATCGTGCTCGCATGATCCAACACTTTCTTGCTGACCGTGGTGTAGAGCATATGGAGTGGCCTGCCATGTCCCCGGATATGAATCCGATAGAGAACTTGTGGGCAGAATTAACGCGTCAAATCGACAACTTGGACCAGCAGCCTGCCTCTGTGCGTGAATTGCAGCAGACTATTGTCACTGCATAGCAAGCGATTCCTGTCCAAACCTTGGCAAATCTCGTGAACAGCATGCGTCGAATTGTACGTGCTCTCCTGAATGCTCGTGGGGGTTACACGAAGTACTGAACTGTAATTTTACTATCCGTAATCCCAGTCATAATTTAGATTTTGTTTTTGTTGGAATTTTTTTTGGCTAATGTGCAAAATAAAGAGATACTTCTGGAAAACGTACAGAAGTTTAACACAGTACTGTCCATGAATTGAGTTCGATATCAGTTTACATCACTTTCAAGGATCAATTTATTTGCTTCGAAATGTCAAATGTGGTTTTTGTTTCTTTTAAAGGTCACATTAACAATATCTAGAATAATTTCAACATAATTCCAATGAACTTTTGGTTCTAAGTCATCTTGAAAAGTAAGTTCACCCCCACAAAAAAAATATTCCATATTAAATGCCAAGTCTGTAGATGATGTTTTTCTCCTCTAATTCCGAGATATATCAAAATAAATTATCTGACGGTTAGGGCCTACTTTCTTTTTCATTTATTGTTTTGGGGAGAGGGGATGTTAAACAAAACGTATTATTCCAACTAAACCCACGGCGGGAGTATGCGCTCTACTGAGTGGCATTCTAGTTTTTTGTTTGTGAACAAGATATCTCAAACATTTGTGGATGGATTAGGACGAAATTTGGCAGAGAGGTAGCGTATGTGACAAGGATGAAATGATTCGATTTTGGAGAAGATCCGGATTCAGATCCGGCTAGTAGAATTTTTGAAGTGATTCTTCACCATTGGGAGATAGGACCAAAAACTATACATAGCGAGCTATCTCAAAAAGTTGTGGACGGATTTGAACGAAACTTGGTGGACTGGTTGTGTGTCTGACAAGGACTAATCGATTCGATTTTGGTGAAGATCTGAATATGGATTCGGATATGAGAATTATTTAATTGTTTAAGTGATTCTTCACCATTGGGAGATGGGGCCAAAAACGATACATTGTGGGACATCTTAAAAAGTTATGGATGGATTTGGACGAAACTTGGTGGACAGGTTGGGTGCCTGATAAGGAAGAATATATTCAATTTTGGTGAAGATCTGAATGTTGATTCGGATATGAGAGTTATTTAATTTTTTAAGTGATTCTTCACCATTGGGAGATAGGGCCAAAAACGATACATAGCAGGATATCTCAAAAAGTCATGGATGGATTTGGACGAAACTTGGTGGACCGGTTGTGTGCGTGACGAGGAAGAATCGATTCAATTTTGGTGAAGATCTGAATATGGATTCCGATATGATAATTATTTAATTTTTGACGAAATTTTGATTCTTCACCATTGAGTTAATATGGTCAATCAGGCGGAGGTATACTCTCTACTGAGTGCCGTTCTAGTTATATTACGTATCCAAAGTCGAAGTTTCTGGAATAACAAACTGACAAAGTGTAAAATGGCAACGAGGTGAAGTGGACCAAAATTTTCCACCAAATTCGAATCAATTCTTCCTTATCACACACGGGACAAGCCGTCTGGTGTTGGCTTAACGGTTAAGGTGGTAGCTTCAGATGTTAGGGTCCTGAGTTGGAGCCTCTGTGCTGCTGTTGAATTAACACCAGGTGGGTTGACTCAGCCTGTCATCCTTCTGAGCTTGGCAAAATGAGTACCAGATGATTGGTTACAGAGAAGTACTGCATCAGTGGCGGCAGCCACACCTCCAGAAAATGATGCAACCACAGGCTGCACATGAACATTAAACACCACCCAACGCGTCCACCAATTTTCGTCCGAATCTGTCCACAACTTTTTGAGATATCTTGTTCACAGACGAACAGACAAACAGACAGGCACACAGGAGTGAAAACATAACCTCCATCCACGTTAGGTGGCGGAGGTAACAAAGGTGGTGATTCTGACCTTGGCTTTTCACAACCCTAACATTGCATGACGTCATTGAGGGCTAGGTCCATTAGATCCACTGACCAAGTAGTCAATTAATCTCTTCACTCACTGATTTTTATGGCATGTCTTGGGCAACCAGGGTCTTGCAAAGACCAATTACACCTGCAACATTGCAATTCAATCAAAATTGCTCCTTAATGAAATTCAATTACAATTGGAATTCACTCCAGGTTTGGATATGGAGCCATGCGATTGCAGACACAAGCATCAATGAGGTTAAAATAAGAACGTTTCAATTAATATGCTGGCTCTCTCCAAAAAAAAAAAATCTGTGTTTGTTGGTAATCTTCGATTGACAGGGATGAACGATGAATATTTAAGGGAATATATTGCACAGTAATTCCATAATTACCCTCGCCTGAGGAGGGCATTGCATTTGAGTCCGTTTGTCTGTTTGTTACTTGCAAAATCGAAGAGTTTTCAAGTATATTGGTCGGTTGCGTTTGTGGTTCTGTCTGTCTGTTTGTCTGTTACCGGTCCACAGGTCACAATTCTAAACCGATCGTTACGAAACTTCACCAAGCTGTATAGGTCGTCCCAATTGAGAAGCCTATTGTTTTTGGGGCCAAAAGGTCAAAAGGTCAACATAGGCCAAAGGTCACCAACTTTGCCAAATTTCTAAAATCCTCAATTTTCATCCGATTGACTTGAAATTTGAAGAGGACTTGCATATCTGGTCACTGAATTCAACCACCAAGTATATTTGAGGTCAACATAGGCCAAAAGGCCAACATAGGCCAAATTTCTAAAATCCTCAATTTTCATCCGATTGACTTGAAATTTGAAGAGGACTTGCATATCTGGTCACTGAATTCAACCACCAAGTATTTTTGAGGTGAACATAGGCCAAAAGGTCAACATAGGCCAAATTTCTAAAATCCTCAATTTTCATCCAATTGAGTTGAAATTTGAAGAGAACTTGCATATCTGGTCACTGAATTCAATCACCAAGTATATTTGAGGTCAACATAGGCCAAAAGGTCAACATAGGCCAAATTTCTAAAATCCTCAATTTTCATCCGATTGACTTGAAATTTGAAGAGAACTTGCATATCTGGTCACTGAATTCAACCACCAAGTATTTTTGAGGTGAACATAGGCCAAAAGGTCAACATAGGCCAAATTTCTAAAATCCTCAATTTTCATCCAATTGAGTTGAAATTTGAAGATGACTTGCATATCTGGTCACTGAATTCAACCACAAATTATATTTTAGGTGAACATAGGCCAAAAGGTCAACATAGGCCGAATTTCTAAAATCACCAATTTTCATTTGATTGACTTGAAATTCTAAGAGGATTTACATATATGGTCACTGAATTCAACCACCAACTATTTTTGAGGTCAACATAGGCCAAGTTTTTAAAATCCTCAATTTTCATCCGATTGACTTGAAAATTATCCCTGGTGTTGGGCTAGCGGCTAGGGTGCCGGCTTAGGATACCTAGGATCCGTGGGTTAGAATCTTGGTCGATCGCTGAATTAACGCCAGGGGGGTTGACTCAGCCTGTCATCCTTCCGAGGTCGGCTAATTGAGTACCAGTTCACTGGTAATTCCCTGTTTGTCGTTTAAGGCGGCAAAAAGGGTTGGCGTCAGGAAGGGCATCCGGCCGTAAAACATTGCTTCAAAAAGGGGACCGAAAAACAACAACTACCACGGTCCCCGAAAAGGCCAACCCCCGCTTTGCGGGAAAAAATGGCCTCTAAACGGTGGGTTTTTGTGACTTGAAAATTGAACAGCATTTGCACATTGAGTCACTAAATAGGGAAACGAACTATTTTTGAGGTCAAAAGGTCAAAAGGTCAACTCAAGGTCAACCTTACAAAATCATCATTTTTCATCTGAAAAATCGTCACTTTTCTTCCTGTTGACCCGAGCTTTGATCAAGATTGTCAATTTTAATCTTGATGAAATGGACAATTTGCTGTATCAATGGAATTTTTTTTCTTGGGGGTGGGGGCGGATTTTGCAAGTATCGTGCTCCGCATGACGTCTTCTTGTTTGTTTGTCTGTTTGTTTGTCTGTTTGTTTGTTTGTCTGTCTGTCTGTTTGTTTGTCTGTTTGTCTGTTTGTTTGTCTGTTTGTTTGTCTGTCTGTCTGTTTGTTTGTCTGTTTGTTTGTCTGTTTGCCTGTTTGTTTGTCTGTTTGTTTGTCTGTTTGTTTGTTTGTCTGTTTGTTTGTTTGTTTGTTTGTTTGTCCACACAGAATAAATATGATTTTATCTGCAACCGTTGGTCCGATTGGCAGGAAATTTTCACCATAGGTGCGACTCCACCTGTAGATTTTTTTAATGATAATTATGACGTCATCGGTTACGTGGTTCGGCCGCCATCTTGGAAAAACCGAAAAAATTTGCACCTCTATATCTCGGAAAGCGCTGAATAGAAAAAATTGAGACATGGCTCATTGTAAAGAACTCTCCACGGGAAATAAAATATGTTAATGATGATGTCATTGGTGTCTCCATTGTGACGTCATAATTCGACAAGTACAAAACGTCATCCGATCAAGATGAAATTTATCTTGGAATAAATGAGGTTAGAAAAAAAATAATGATGACGTCGTCAGGCACGTGGTTCGGCCGCCATATTTGTTTTTAACACAAAAGCCTTAAAAACCACTGAAAATACATCCTGGTGAGGGTTTGCAATCTGTGATTGCTCTTTCTTGTTATTTCATGGAGTAGAGACGATGACTACAAAAGATTGTAACAATGATGATGGAATATATAAGGCCTGACGATGAAATGCTTGAATTGATGTGAAAACACTCAAACTATCCTTTTCCAAATCTGCATGAAATGGAGTTTTTGATGTTTTTTGATATTAAATTCTATTTCATTTTTAGACTCGGTAGTGTAATTACCCTGCACTTGCGCAGCGAAAACCAGAGTTAGGCATTCGGTTGCGTCCATACGTGTAGCATACATGTGGCGTACGTGTGTCTGCATTTTTAAAATTCATTTTCTTAGCAACTGTTAGTCCGATTGACACGAAATTTTACCATAGTAACGCCTACGTCTGTACAATATTTCATTCACAATTATGACGTCATAGGTCACGTATGGACGCCATCATGGAAAAACGTTATGCCTCCATATTTCTGAAACCGGCAATGGAAAAAAAAGTGAAACGAGGCTCATTGTCAAGTACTCCCCATGGGGAATAACATATGTTGATGATGATGTCATCGTTGCCTTCATTATGACGTTATAATTCGACAAGTACAACGCTTGATCTAATCAGTATGAATTTTTTTATTTGCAACTGTATAGTCTGATGGACACGAAATTTTGTCCATAGGAGCGTCTCCTCGTGTACAATTTTTTAAATGATAATTATGACGTAATAGGTCACGTGGTACAAGCGCCGTCTTGTAAAAAAAACGAAAAACGTTGCTCCTCTATATCTCCGAAACCGTTCCATGGGAAAAATTTAAACATGGCTCATTGTAAAGAACTTTGGATGGGGAATAAGTGCTGTTGGCGATGACGTCGTTGGTGCCTTAATTATGACATCATAATTTTGACTGGGACAACACTTAATCTAATCAGTTTGAAATTTATTGAGCGTGATCTACATCACAATTATATTAGAGAATATAAATTTATTATGTCATTGCTGACGTAGTCTGGCAGCCATATTGGATCAAAGAAAAAAAAACGTTCAAAAAAAGAACAGTTGGCTCGCACCAAGTTGACTGCGCAGGGTAAGTATTCTATGAATACCATCTAGTTGTTAGAGCGTCTGCTCTGTGTCTGGGAGGTTGGTGGTTCGAACCCCAGCCAAGGTCTACCAAAGACATTAAAAGTAGTACGTGCTGCTTCTTTGCTTGAAGCTCAGCGTTTAAAAAGGAGAGAAAGGACAAACAACCATTGCACAAGCTTCATGACCTAGTGGCCTCCTCATGCGTTGGAGTTCCTTGTAAAATAACTCATTACTGAACGATGAATTTACTTGACTACGTCATTGCTAGGCCACAGACTTACTGATCACCCAAGTCAGAATTGCTTTA